>NW_012267330.1:903747-935822 GCF_000151885.1 Dipodomys ordii
ACACACACACACACACACACACACACACACACACACACACACACACACACACACACAGCAAAACTACTATATAGAGGGGTTACAGTTACATGAGTAAGGTAATAAGTACATTTCCTATCGAGCATTGTTACCTCCTTTGTATTTCCCCTACCATCCCTTCCCTCCCCAACTCCCCAACTTCTCCCTCCCCCACCAAGTTGTAAAGTTTGTTTTCAACATAGTGTCTTGTACATCTCTTACAATGGGTCAGCCTGTATACTTATTTCAGCATTTTGTTTTTTTCCCTTCCCCAACCCAAATTAGAAAAATGTATATACAAGATGCAGGGCACCAGAATCGAATACAGTGAAAACAGGGGTTATACCATGGGGGAAGAACATACAAAAGAAACAAAAAAAATCACTACAACCAAGGCTATCTTACCTGGCTTCCTGCCTGCCCTGAGGCCCAGTGAGGGAGAGAGGAGGAAGAGTTCCTGCAGAGGGCTCCTGATGAGGGTGGACATGCCTTCTACTCAAAGCTCTTAACTAACATCTGTCTATGCCCAGAAGCTACTGAACTTGTTTCTGACAAAGTTATGCCATGATGACTTGTCATTTATTTGTAAAAAATCCAAATACTGATCAACCCAATTTTCAGTTGCCAATCAGATGCACTTTGCTTCCCTGGATCATTGAATGCTCAGCAATGTGGCTACTCTCTGTGACTTGCTGGACTGGAAGCTCCTCTCAGATGGCCACTGAGTCTGACTCATCTCTATATCTCTACCACAAGGGTTCCAGCTCTCCCAGAGATACTGTGTGCCGGGGGGAAGGGAAAAGATGTGCTGCTTAGGGAGCAAGGGAGCATGTGGGTGAGAAGCTAGGTGAATGGTAAGGGAGAGTTAAGTATTAGACACAAAGACATGAGAATGTGTGCTGGGGAGCAAGTGGCCAGTACCTCAGGAGAAAGCAGTGAGCAGCTGAGCAGGGGCACCGGGCACATAGTGTAATGAGTGGATGAGTGGGAGCGCTGGGATGGCAGGCGAGGAGTCAATGTGGGAGAGAAGGGAATAATATGAACAGCGCGAGGATGTGCAGTCAGGCAGAAACCTTTCCTTTCTCCCAGATGATTTTGCTGTGTGCTAACTCGGCCCTTTTGAGTCCTTGCTTCTATCATTTTATAACCACACAGCCCTCTAATTTAGTCAGATAAGTATTGCATGGTGATTTGAAACAGAAGGTACTGACCTGCAAACCAAAACCAAATAGGTTCTGCATCAGCCTCTGTGGCCCAAAGGCTGGTGGCAGGTTTGCAGCTCCCAGGAACATTCTGCCACAGCACCTGTGCCAAGAGGAGGGACACAGGGCTAGTGTGCACATCTCCTCTCTCACAGGCTATGTCTCTAAAGGAATTGCACAGGCAGATGAGGGCATGTTTGCATGCACACTTGCCTAGTTACAGTGGTGCACCAACTCTTCTGACATTAACGGTAACTTCATCTGTGCCTCCTCCTGGGCCCTCTCAAAGCAATACAGGGACTGGAATGAGGTAGTAGAGGATGAGGCTGTCCAGACTCTACAAACCACCTGAAGGAAGCAGTCATTTCCTCTTGCTTCATATTCCCACCCACAGGCTGAAAACCTTGTGGAGACCTAGCAGGGCCTTACCTTTGGTTCTGGAAAATAAATTGTGACTGGAGAACTAAAGACATTAACAAGAACTACAACACGCTGGGTGGTGTTTCAGGATAAGGCTGCATTCACAAGCAGCAATAGTGGGTGAGAATGGCCACATCCCCAAAGACAGAAACTCAAAAAATAAAACCATGCTTGGGAAGTTATCAAGGGGGAAAAGGGAAAAAGGAATGAAGTTCATTGGAAGAACATATGGAGAAAGAATGTTCAATGGTTTCTCAGCAGCACTGGTGATCCTGATTGAGAGAGGGTGGCTAACAGATGTGTCCAAGTTCCTGGGCCACACATCCCCCTCTCCTAACACACACTCCTTCTCCCCCCACCCCCCCTTTAAAAAACTGTTGGCAGTGTTATTTACCTGACTGAAATAAGGGTTCTCACCATTAGCACATTAAAAGAGAACTCCAGTTAATCACAAGGAACAAGGCCCAGCCATCTTCTGAGGGCCACACCCACAGGACTGGGCATGATGGCACCTCCCTCAGGAGGGAGCCTGTGTAGCTTACTCAGCCTGGCTTTGAGCCTGCCGGCTGGTCCATCTTTCTCATCCTGGGTGATAAGGTGATGTTTAGAGCTGTGCGTACCTTTGTTTGTCTCCAGGGCTGAGATGAAGGAAGCAATGGTTTCTGAAAGTTCTGGTGCTCTGGTGTAGTAAGGGTCTTCTCTAGCCATGTGAGAATTGAAGCTGGCGTAATGATCTCTCATTTATGGAAGGTCAGCTGGCCTTTCCTCAACGGTGGCAGAGCAGCTCACTGACTGGCCTCCATCATCTACCTACCTGTGCTGTGAGGACTTCTGCGAGTGTCAGAATGGAATCGGAGGCTAGGGAGGTGGGTTTTACACTTCCACAGATGACTGTGTGTCTCAGTCCCTCTGTCTTCTGCCCCCAGGGCAGACATCAAGGGGGTCTGCAGGAATTTCAGATCACCCATTGAACCACCAACCCCTCAGAGGTGAACATGCCCCCGGAGTACCGCGAGGGACTCTCCCCGTCTGTTCCTAATGAGCAGTCTCTGCTAAAGTCACCTCCAGACTTGCCTCCTTCTTATAAGAAGCACACGCATTGTAACAACCATCTGCCCTCTTTATTTCCCAGTAGGGCAGCGTGTGTTCAGCACTGACCTCCATGACCTTGTGTTTGGCTGGAAGCAATCCTCTTATTAAAGCAGAAACCAAAGGAAACCCCTGACCCTTACCTCTGACCCTGAGACAAGCCTGAGGCTGGCCTCATCCTGACATCAACAGACTGTCTGGCATTTAAATGCCAACATCTCTCCAAAGAGCTTCAATGCAGGCAGAGCTGTGCACAAATTTTTATACTTCATTTCTCATTTATAAGAAAAAAAAGGAAATGTCATTGGAAATTCAGTGATAACACCCAGGGCAGTTCGCTGCCTGGGCAACAGGCCAGCTGCTAGAGAGTGGGACTTCAGTAGTCTCTTGAAACTCTGAGACCAATGCTGAGGACCTCAAATGAACCCCAACTCCTGTGACCAGTGTCATTACCATGGCATGTCTTTGCAGAGAATCTTCTTCATGCCTAGGACTGTGCTCGACCATCATGTGACCTATATTACTTGCTTACTCTTATCCTGAGATGTAAGGTGTATAAAGCACTTGAGCAAGATGGGCCTGGTGAAGTGAAAAGATGAACTGCTGCCTCCAGGCCTGCAGACTCAGCTTGGTAAGTGCCACTGTCCAAAGCCTAGCAACGGGCCTGCAGTTGCATGTTCTGAGCACAGGGAGTACAGATTTCCTTTCAAGGGGAAATGGGCCCTGAGAACAATACCTTTTCCTCAATATACTACAGCATGGTAAGAACAACTTTGCAAGCTGAGACTCTGGTGTACAGTGCAATACAAGGTGACATATTCATGGAAGCCTCCAGCTGAGTGGCCTGAAATCTCCTATCATGTGGGGAGATAGTTGGGGTTCCTTTGGACCATGCCTGTGTTTTTTCTGGTTCTTGCTATTAACTACCATCTACTGCCTGGCCAATCTTCCTAGAGATCACATAATCTTTCCCTAGTCTGGTTTCTCATGAAGTCAGGGACCTGACACAGAAACTTGCACACAGCTAGATTGTTTGTGACATGATCCTTACGATCAAGAATAGGCAGGAAGGGTAAGAGGACGGTTCAGGTAGAAGGGAAAGGCAGGGTAAAGATGAGTATAGGGATAAAAAGTACCTGAAGAGCTTTAGCACTTTCTTGGCTCCCAACCATTCTTGACAGAGAGCACACCAATGTGTTAACTCTTAATCCTTGAAAGTTACAAACACGGGAGCTGAAGTACCTGGTACTCCATCAAAGCCATCCCTCCAAAAAAGTCCTTAGATTACAGAGGACAGAGAGAGCCACCATGCTGCTACATAGCATCTGTCTGAAGCTACCCCAGGCTTCTCAGACCTGGGCACAACTGTAGCAAAAAGTGAGATAGGTTGAGAGGACTAGAGTGGGTCCTATGAACTTGTACATTTTTTAAGTAAAAAGCTCAGGTTTAAATACTCTCCTACTTCAAGGAGTTACTGTCTGGGATTTGCTTGCTTGAAAGTTGTTCCAGTTCCTGAAGCCAACATCCCCTCTCTACCCCTCCACCCCCCCACTCCCCCACCTATGCACCATATCCTTTCTGAGACAACCAGAGTCCCCTAGTCAGAAAGGCCTTATTGCCAATAGGCAAAAACCCAAAGCCTTAGGATGGACTCAGTTCATAGGTGCTAATCTGGGTCTCTTTTCTGCCATGTCACTGTATATTGACTTCTTTTCTTTAGGAATTTTACATACATTTCAATTGACTCAAAGAACTGTCTTCTTCCTTTTTGTTCTTCATGCTGGACTGGGTGCTGTCTCTGAGCCTTTTTGTTCAAGGCTAGCACTCTACCACTTGAGCCACAGCTCTACTTCTGGCTGTTTGGTGGCTAATTGGAGATAAGAGTCTCACAGACTTTTCCTATCTGTGCTAGCTTTGAACCTGGATCATCAGATCTCAGCCTCCTTCATAGCTAGAATTACAGGTGTGAACCACAGGTGCTTAGCTTCTTCCATTTATTTTGATCTCTTCAAAACTTCTTTCTCTTGACTAATCATCCCACCACCAATAAGCCTTAAAATATCTGATGTATGGCAAGTATGGCCATGGCTGTGTCTATGTCTGGAAAGAAGAGGGGCAGGTTTTATGAGCATTGGGAAACTGTACAATGCAGTTATCTAGATTTAATAATGTGTGAGACTTTGCAGAGTTTAATAACACAGGAAATATAGGTGGCAAAGCAAATGACCTTGGAAGGCACCTTCGGCTGCAGTGACCTATTCTTGAATATGGGTTATTAAAGAATTGCCTCTAGCGTGCTGCTATGCAAAAATCCTAAGATGAAGATATTCTGTTGTTCATGAATCAAATGCTTCATTTGTGATACCGTTGCATTTTCTTGTCTGAAGTGCCAAGATAGCTCTCATGATTTAGAATTTACAATGGACTCTCTTAAAAATACCATTCCTGCACAAATTAATTCAGTGAGTCCTCTGAATATTCAGTTTCAGTGAGCTGGAATAAATAAATGTTCACTGGATACCAAATAACTCAAAAATTCCATCTAGCATCAAGCTAAATGCCTCTGTATCCAAGGAGAATATGAACTAATTTCATATTTTCATCATTGTTAAATGATGGCTGAAGCCTGTCTTCACGCATTTACCCCCTCAGGAGTTGTAATAGGAAACTGAGAGGCACAAGCAAAGCAAAACCAGGTATTTCTTTCCTTAAAAATATTGTACTCAGGTCAACACAATTAAGGAAATAAAAGCAATGGTAAAGTAAAACAGCTGAAAGCTATCAGCATTTGATTCTGGAAATAAAAATTGTGCTTGAAAGTTATTAGTAATCATTTTAATAACTTAATAGATGGTTTTTAAGAGCAGCTTTAGGTTCACAGAGAAACTGAGCAGATAGTAGAAAGAATCTGTCTTCCATTCCAATTTACTATGATATCATTGCACTCTGTATTAGTGGGGTGTATTTGTTATACTTGATAGATATTTATATATTATTAACTAAAATTTATAGTTTATATTCAAATCTATTATTTGTATTGTACAAAGTGCATTTGTGTGTATATATTGTACCTATACTATTATATAATCAAAATCATATTAAAAATGTTTTATTATTTTTTTTTTCTGCAACATCCTGATGGCAAAGGATGTTGAACACTTTTTCATATGTTTAAACAATGTCTACAAATTCCTTTTAGTGAAGTATCTGTTTAAATATTTGGCTATTTTTTAATTGGGTCATTTATAATCTTTTAAGAGATCTTTGTAAATTTACAAATAGTCCTTTATCAGATAAGTGTTCTGCAAATACTTTCTCTGTCTGTGGTTTGTCTTTTCATTCTCATAACTGTATTTCACAAGTCAGAAGTTTTACATTTTATTAAAGTCTATCTACCATTGTTTTTCTTTCATTGATTGTGTTTTTGCTGGTTTATCATGTCATGTTCAAGGTGACCCAGATTTTATCCTGTTATCTTCTAGCAATTTTGTTTGTGTTCCTTTTATTTGGGCATAGAAGTTTGAATGAAATCTGCTTTTCTCTTCTTTTATGTGGATGCCTAATTGGTGAAAAGCCTTTACCACTAGTCTTTGCTTCCATAGTCAAGTTTATTCTATTAGTCCATTGTCTTTACATCTCCATACTACACTATTTTAACTACTGTCACTTGAAGTCAGTCCCTCAACTCTACTCCATATTTAATGTTTTTAAACTTTACTTTTGGAGGGTAGGGTGGGTGAAAGATGAGAGACTGTCTCTAATTGGCAGAGCATAAATCAAATGCTTTATTGCAATTTCATAGGTGAGGTTGAGGTTAAGAGGACTACTTAGGAGGGCAAAGCCTATCACTGGCTTATTGATTTTCTTATAGAAATTTTATTGGCCCTTATCAGTTTTACTTTTTTCTCAATTTCTTGTTAGTTCATCATGCCATTTTTATTTTTCTATGAGTCTTAAAACATGCTTATAATAGCATTCTAAAGGGTGTTTTTGATTGCTTGGGTGTTTGAAATTTTATTTTTATTGTAACAGTGATATACAGAGGAGTTAGAGTTACATAGGACAAGTAATGAGCACATTTCTTTTTGAATAGTATCACCACTTCCCTTGTTTTCTCAAGTTTTTTCCCTCCAGAACCCCTCCCCCGAAGTTATAGAGTTCATTTGCAACCAAGTGTCTAGTGAGTATCATCGCTGCATTTGTTTATCCTTTGTCCCACAATTTCTGTGTTTCACACTCCCCAGAACAGATAAACTTACATACAAGATAAAAAGTACAGAAATTAAAAGTAGTGACAAAGAGGAAAAACAAAAGACAAAAAAATCATACAAAGTAAAATATAAAACATCTTATTTTCATTTCTTGGTGTTTATCTCTATAAACATCATTTTATATGATCATATGCATATAGCTATTGAGCCTTTCTGATCCTCTCCTAAGAATATCCTCTTTTGGTCTCACTGTGTGACTGTTTAGGGTTCTGTTTAATTTATCATGTCCAAGTATAAATTTTTGTCTTTTACCATCCATTGTGTTTACTTGAAGATTCATAGGCACATTGTAAGTACTACAAATGAGGGAAACAATGTCCCTATGTTTCTTTGGGTCTGGCTTACTTAGCTTAATATTATGTTTTCCAAGTCTTTCAATCTTTTTACAAATGTGACAATGTGGCTTGAACTCTGGGCCTGAGTGCTGTCCCTCAGCTCTTCAGCTCAAGGCTAGCACTCTACTACTTGAGCTACAGCACCACTTCCATATACCACATTTTTTTAAATTTAATTTAATTTAATTTTATTTGTGAACATACTGTACAGAGGAGTTACAATTACATGGGCAGGATAATGCATACATCTCTTACCAAGCATTGCAGCCTCCTCCTTTGTTTACCCTTCACATCCCTTCCCAGCCTCCCCCCTCCCCCCCCAATCCCAATCCTTCTCCTTCCCCCCTCCCCCCCCCTGCACCGATGTTGTAAAGCTCGCTTTGGACATGACAACTTGTACTTCTCATTGTTGCAACAGGTCCACCTGTATCCTTAAACGACTTGTTTTTCCCCATCTCCTCCACAAGTTATACTGACATCAAATATAGTGAAAGCAGGGGTTATACTGTGGGGGAGGGACCTACAAAGCAACAAAGAGATAATCTTATAAATTCGTTAGAAACACATGCATGAAAGAAAAAAACATTAAAATACACATCTAATGGTTCATTTTCCTGACATCACATTATCTGACCTTTTCCGCTTGACTCATACAAAAACAAAAAATACAAATAAGGGAAACCATGGGACCTATGTTTCTTTGGGCCCGGCTTACTTCACTTAATATAATTTTTTCCAAATCTTTCCATTTCCTAACAAATGGGGCAATGTCATTCTTTCTGATGGAGGCATAGAATTCCATTGTGTATATATACCACATTTTCTTGATCCATTCATCTACTGAGGGGCATCTGGGTTGGTTCCATATCTTAGCTATGGTAAATAATGCTGCAATAAACATAGTTGTGCTGGTAGCTTTAGTATACCACATATTCTTGATCCATTCATTCACTGAGGGTCATCTGGGTTGGCCAAAATTCTATTGAGAAGTTTTGCATTGATGTTCATTAAAGAGATGGTCTATAGTTCTCTATCTTTGATGAGTCCCTATCTGATTTGGGATGAGAGTTATGCTGGCTTCATAGAATGAGTTTGATAGTGATCTTTTCCTTTCTATTTCATTGAAGAGTTTGAGGAGTGTTGGAGTGAGTTCTTTTCAGGCCTTGTAGAATTCAGCTGTGAATCCATCCACTCCTGGGTTTTCTTGGATGGGAGATCTCTTATTGCCATTTGTATTTTGTTACTGGTTATGGGTCTATTGAGTTGGATTAAATCTTCTTGGTTCGGTTTTGGTATATCAGTATTTGATAGGAATTCTTCCATTTCTTCCAGATTCTCCAATCACTTGGCATAAAAGGTTGAAATTATTCCATTATGTTTCTAATTTTGCTTATTTCGGTCATGATGTTCCATATTCACTTTTGATTTTATTTATTTGGGTGTGTTTCTTCTTTTTTTGATCAGGTTTGTTTAGAGTCTGTCAATTGAATTCATTTTTTCAAAGAACCAACCCTTTGTTTTGTTGATTCTTTCCATGGTTTTTTGTCTCTAATTCACTTATTTTTGACTACTTTGATTATTTGTTTCTGTCTATTGATTTGGAGTTTGGCTTGTTCTTCTTTTTCAAGGGCTTAAGGTATATTGTTGAAGTGTTGATTTCAGATTAATCCAATTTGTTGATGTAGGCATTGAGTTTCCTCTGAGTATTGCCTTTGCTGTGTCTGATAGGAGCTGGAATTTTGTGGGCTCATTTTCGTTAAATTCCATAAACTTTTGAATTTCTCTTCAGTGACCTACTGGTCATTCAACAATGTGTTGTTCAGTTAACATGAGTTAGAGAATTTTCTTTAATGGCTTTTGGTGTTGAGCTTTGTGTTGACAGGTTGCAGAGAAAAAATTTCCATATTTCTGAATTCACACAGATTTACTTTGTGACCTAAAATATGATCTCTTTTGGAGAATGTTCCATGTGCTGCTGAGAAGAATGTACATTCTGATGCTGTGGGTGAAATATTCTGTAGATGTCTGTTAAGGCTGCTTGGTAAATGAAATGTAGTTTTGAGGTTGATAGTGTTGATAATTTTCCAGGATTATCTATCCAGAAGCAATACTGATTTGTTGAAGTCATCAACAATCAATGTGTTGGGACCTATGTATGTTTTTAGTTTAAGTAGTATTTGTTAAATGAAGTTTGTTGCTCCAGCATTTGATTTTTAGAATTATTAATTTGATATTTAGAATTATTAAGTCTTCCTGTCTCGAAGATCTCTTTATTAGTATGTAATGTCCTTCTTTGTCTCTCCTCATTACTTTTAATTTGAAATCTATTTAATCTGGTATTAGTATTGCTACTCTGGCCTGTTTATGGGGGCCATTTGCTTGATAGATTTTATTCTAGTCTTTTACATTTAGAATATATGTGATTTGGTGGACAAGATGTGTCTCTTGAAGACAGAAGACAGATGGGTCTTGTTTTTTGATCCAACTAGTCAACCTTTGTCATTTAATTGGCGAGTTAAGTCCATTAATATTGAGAGCTAATGCATTGAGAAGTTTCTGGTAATTCCTGCCATGTTACCCACATGGCATTGTGTATGTGAGCTGTGCCTCAATTTTCTTAAGGGCTGTGCCTCATCTTTTCTTATCTGGCTCTCTGATAAGACACCTTTTCTCTGCCACTATCATGTTCTTGTTGGCTTTCTATATGTAGAACATCTTTTTTTATATTTTTTTTACACTGTAGAGAGGGGTTACAGATACATGACCAAGATAATAAGTACATTTCCTATCAAGCATTTGTCTCCTTTAGTGTTAATTTGAGGATGTCTTTAAATGTCTCTAGTGTTAGTTTGGTGGATATACATTGTTTCAATTTTTCCTTGTTATGGAAAGTTTTTATTTGTCCCTCAGTTGTGCTGGGTACAGTATTCCTAGTTTGTCTTTAAGTCATACATCATTCCAGGCTCTCCTTGCGTTCATAGTCTCAGTTGAGAAATCTGTAGTTATTCTGACTGCTTTTTCTTGACATTTAATAATTTTTTCTCCCTGACAGCTTTAAGGATCCTTTCCTTAGTCCCTATTGATCCAGTGAGGATTACCATGTGTCAGTGGGATGTTCATTTCTGGTCTGATCTTTTTAGAGTTCTAAAGGCATCTTGTATCTGAAACATCCTTTTGGATGTTTGAGAAAGTCTCTGCTAGAATTCTGTTACATATGTTTTATATCCCTTTAGTTGCTTTCTCTTCTCAATACTATTAGTCTTAAATTAGGTTTTCTGATTGAGTCCTGTAGTTCCTGCAAGTTCTTTTTTGTTTCTTGGATTTGTTCTGGGTAATTGCCTCCTCTTTCTCTATAATATCTAATCTGTCTTTGATTCCTGGGACTCTGTCTTCTACATCATCTATTTATCTGTCAAGACCTTCTACTTTGTTTTTCATTTATTTGCCTTTTAATTGATCACTTTTGATGGTTTCTGTCTCTACATTGAAGCTTTCTTTTAGGTTTTGAATGGACTTTTTAATTCCTCGATCTGTGTATTTGTGTCTTCTCTCATATTTTTTAGCCAAGTGACAATTTTTTTCATTGGTCTCCCTTTCCTTCTTTTGGAACTCATTTAGATGTTTGTCAACTCCATGAATTCCTCTAATAATATTTGGTTAGACTCATCACACTAACAAATTGCTTTGTGAAGGCTTATTGTCCTTATATTAAACATATTTGAAAGCAGTGTTTTTAAATAATTTTGAAAACTAATAGCTAGGTCCTTCATTATTTATTGCCTGGCTATTTTTTGTGGCAGTTGAGCTTCCTTGACCTGCCATTTTTTCTTGCGTTTTTATGATTTGTTCTCCCATTTGAAAACAAAAGCACTCAAATCCAAAACCACAGCAGGTCTCAATATAAAGTCAAACCCCAACACAGAGCCCTACAATTGCATAGATTTTAAATCAGGACTTTGACATTATAGCTATACATTCCTTATCTAAACAGTATTAATGTGGTGGAGAAAGGAGATTACATATGCTTGTAGCCAGTACACAAGTCTATTTTAAGGGTCAGAGTAAGCCAAACAAAACCAAAAAGATAACAGGATCATCCAACTAGACATAATCAAAATGGAAGCAATACAATAAAACAAACAAAAAAAGGGAACTAAGGAATGAAGAAAAGACAAAAAAGAGAAAGACTGGGAAAAAAGGGAAAGAAATAAAATTAAAATTAAAAGAAATAGAAAAATAAGGAAAAATGCCAACAATGAGAAAAGTGGGGCTGAAATTAGGAAAGCAACTCCATTTGTAATAGCCCCACAAAATATTAAGCAACGAAGTGAAGGACCTCTATGATGAAAACTTTAAAAACTTAAAAAAGGAAATCAAAACAGAACTTAGAAAGTGGCAAAAACTCCCATGCTCCTGGATTGGAAAGATCAACATCATGAAAATGGCAATACTTCCCAAGGCTATCTAAAAATTCAATGTGATACCTATCAATATTCCAACCTCATTCTTCAAGGAAATAGAAGAGGCAATCCAAAAATTCATATGGAACAATAAAAGACCCCGAATAGCAAAAACGATCCTCAACAGAAAGACCAGTGTTGGAGGAATATCAATACCAAATTTCAAAATTTACTATAAAGCCATAGTAATAAAAACAGCTTTGTATTGGCACAAGAACAGACCTCAGGACCAATGGAATAGAATTGAAAACCCAGAAATGAACCTATAGACCTATAGCCATCTAATCTTCGATAAGGGAGCTAAAAAAAAAAAAGAATGGAAGAAAGACAGCCTCTTCAGTAAATGGTGCTGACAAAATTGGTTAACTACTTGTAGAAAACTAAAGCTAGATCCTTATTATGTCACCCTGCACCAGAATCAACTCCAAATGGATCCAAGACCTCGGAGTCAAAGCAGACACTCTGAAAACATTACAGGATGGAATAGGAGAAGCTCTAGGTCTCCTTGGCACAGGCCGAAATTTTCTTAATAGAGACCCAAAAACACAACAAATCAAAGAAAGGTTGGACAAATGGGATTGCATGAAATTGCAGAGCTTCTGCATGGCAAAGGACATAGCTCCCAAGATCAATAGAAAGCCCACGGATTGGGAGAAGATTTTCACTAGCCATACAATAGACAACGGTCTCATATCTAAAATATAGCTGGAACTCAAAAAATTAAATCCCCCAACAACAAATCTTCAAAGAAATAACTGCCCAATAAATAAGTGGGCTAAAGACTTAAGAAGAAACTTCTCTGAAGAGCAAAGAAGGATGGCCAATAGACACATGAAGAAATGCTCTCCCTCTCTAGCCATAAAAGAAATGCAAATCAAAACAACATTGAGATGCCACCTCATCCCAGTTAGAATGGCTAAAATCAAGAACTCTAATAACAACAGATGCTGGAGGGGATGTGGACCGAAGGAAACCTTACTGCATTGTTGGTGAGAGTGTAAACTTGTTCAACCAGTTTGGGAAGTAGTATGGAGGTTCTTCAAAAGACTCCACATAGAGCTCCCCTATGACCCAGCAATCCCACTTTTGGGCATTTACCCAAATGTTCACAAACAAGACCACACTAAAGCTACCAGCGTGACTATGTTTATTGCAGCCTTATTTACTATACCTAAGATATGGAACCAACCCAGATGCCCTTCAGTAGATGAATGGATCAAGAAAATGTGGTATATATACACAATGGAATTCTAAGCCTCCATCAGAAAGAATGACATTTCCCCATTTGTTAGGAAATGGAAAGACTTGGAAAAAATTATATTAAGTGAAGTAAGCCAGGCCCAAAGAAACATAAATCCCATGGTTTCCCTTATTTGCAATAACTAGTATATGTCTGAGACAAGCAGAAAAGGTCAGATAAGTTTATGTTAGGGAAATGAACCCTAAGATATGTATTCAAATGTTTTGTTCTTTCATACAATTGTTTCTAACACATTTATGAAATTATCTCTTTGTTGCTTTGTATGTTCCTCCCCCACGGTATAACCCCTGCTCAAACTGTATTTGATGTTGGTATAATTTGTGGAGGGGAAGGGGAAAAACAAATCGTTTAAATAAGGATACAGGTGGACCCATTGCAACAATGAGATGTAAAAGTTCTTATGTCGAAAATGAACTTTACAGCTTTGGTAGGAGGGAAGTAGGGTTGGGTGGAGTGGTCGGGGGAGGATGGGATGGGAAGGGGAAACAAAGGAGGGGGCTACAATGCTTGATAAGAAATGTACTCATTATCTTGCGCTTGTAATTGTAACTCCTTTGTACAGTATTTTCACAATAAAAAAAGAAAAATAAGCAAAAATAGATAGGAAAAAATAATATGAGAGTTAAAAAAGAAAAGGAAAGAAATGAAAGGAAAGGAAAGGAGAAAACTGAAATTAAAAATAAAAATTAAACAATAAAAAATATAGCCAGAATTAAATAGGCACACAACTAGGAAACAGGTTTAGCAATCACCATAGACTATATGTCTAAGACTAAACAAAATAATAAAAACTAAAACCCAGAAACAACAACAAAACCCCAATATAACAAAAAGCAGCAACAAGAAAAAACAAGTTATCCAATTTGTTTGGGAGACTTTGTATCTACCTGTGTCTGATATGTAGTATCTTAGTGGAGTTTTAGTTCCTGAGATCTGCAGCTGTCTTTGTAGCCAAGATCTGGACAGCATCAGGCTGTGGAGTTCCTTACTCCACAGGTAGGAGGTGTGCATGTTTGTAAGTTGAGATCCCTACTACTGAAGTGCTGGGGTCTGTGGCATTATTGAATCCTGAAGCTTTCTTGATGTTGGGATGTGACTGTTACCTAGATAGTACAGTTTGGAAATAGCCAGGCTTTTAAGGCCTGTCTGTAGCTTATAAATAAAAGAGAAAAGATGAACTCTATAATCTGTTTGTTTGAGTTGCCAGAAAAAAATTCTGCCTCATAAGATTGGAGTCTCTGTAGCCTACTTCCCAAACCTAGGCTAGGCAGTGCTGGGGACTGGGGAGTGTAGCTCTTCAGTTCACAGCTAGGAGATGACTCTTAACTATCCTAGACTCTGCAGAGCACTTGGGTGTGGGCAGGACTGCAGCATATTTGGAATCTGTAATGTTCCCTGATATGGAGTGGTGGCTATCATCTGAGTACCCACTCTCAGCCCAGCCAGGAAACACACTTGGCTTTTAAGACTTGTCTGATTTATTTTTCAGTGAGATTTAAGAGACTTTTGGCTTTATAATTCCATGGTGTTAGCTCACAGACTGGGCTAGAATTTAGTTGGAATGCCACCAACCTTGTCGTTGCTCATTGGTGTGAGGCAGAACTGCCTCTCACTGGATGAGTCTTTTGTTTGCCACTAGAGAGGGGTGGTGTAAGGGTATCAGATTCCTTGCCCTTTTCAAAAATGGCACCACTTCTCCAGCAAGTGTTTCTAGCCAGGTGCCTGGCAGCCTCTTTGCCACTTTCAAAAATGGTGCTCTTCATGTGTGTGGGGAGTAATTCCTGTCCAGATGCTCTTCTCTGGGGTAGGGGCATGTCTTTTGTGCAGTACCCATGGTTTTCCAGTGTTGCTTTGGATTGTCCACGATATTCTGATTTGTCTTGGCATCTGACTCTGGCCAGCTCAGCTTTGGCTCCTGTTCCTGCTTTTTCCTGTGTGGGCTCTTTAAATTTTGCTCTAAAGGTGTATGCAAAGCACACAGGCTCACTATGTGGTACCTCCTCACTGGGCGATTCTTCTCTGGTTTCTGTCTTCTTATGTACACAGTTTATAATCTTTTTTGGGGGGGGTCCGGTTGTGGGGCCTGAACTCTGGGTCTGGGCACTGTCTCTCAGCTCTTCAGCTCAAGGCTAGCACTCTACCACTTGAGCCACAGCGCCACTTCCAGCTTTTTTCTTTTTGCTTATGTGGTGCTGAGGAATCGAACCCAGGGCCTCATGCATGCAAGGCAAGCGCTCTACCACTGAGCCACCTTCCCAGCCCCACAGTTTATAATCTTTTTGATGTATATTTCTATATAATTATAGCTTACTTGGTGTGACTCTCTAGATGTGAAGTGCTGGATGGGATCCTGAAACTCTGCTTCTTCAGTAAGAGCTTAGGTTGTTCCCTGTTCTCCACCATCTTTTCTTATTCTTATTAAGAGATTCATTCATCCCTAGCCACACCTGTCCATTCCCTAATACCATGCTTCCCTCAGACTCTTGGGCCTCTCTTCTTTGTTCACATGTTAGTGTCTACTTTCTATTTATCTGGACATTTGTCAGGGATTCTGACAAAGACAAGTATACATTGAAGTCTCTATTTTGCAAGTGCAACTATTCCTGTTCAAGTGGAACCAGAAGAAACCTAATTGGAAATATGGAAACAGTGAATGGTGGACTTGGAAGTTAAGGCACTAGCCACAAAAGGGATGGAAGGAATGAAAGAAATGGGAGCTACAAAAGGTGTGGGGCCCAAAGGTGTGTCCTTGTTGTGTAGATGGGAGTTACTAGTCATGTTTTTCTCATGGGTTTCTTCTTTTTATGTACACATGGCAATCTATGTACTTTACTGCATTTCATACTTTCATTTGATGGCGAATTATTACAGGGCCTCAAGATCTCCCAGAGAGAAAGGCCTGTGTGCTAAGTGCTGTTGAATAAGTGAGAGGTGTTTGAGAGTGAGGTGCCAATGACCAAGGGCAGGACACCACAGAGTGCAATAAAGCAGAGGATGGCCAGTGTCCCTGGAGGGAGTGGCCTGAGCTACTGCCCATAGGCTCAGTGCATGGTCAATAGACAGCTCTAAGAAGAGTTCCCAAGTGTTCAGTTTTCAAAGGAATTTGCCTAGGTGTTGCTTGTGTTGGTTGCCTTGGTTCTTGGTGAACAAACATTATTTTATTTGAAGCAAAAAAAAAAATGCCTGGAGCTAGGACCTTATTTCTGTTTTCACTCCCAGCTTCTCTTGCAGCTGGGCCTAGTTAGAATACTGAGCCTTGACAGGTGAGGGATGAGAAGAAACTTATTCTGATGCTCCTGGGGTCATTGTGATTTTTGGATAAAGAATAGCATCTTTCTCTCTTTACATCCTTGGTACCTGAGATGTTGGAATGAAAGCATAGCTTGGAAACATAGCAGCCACCTTAGATTATGAGGTGATTGTCATGAGGATAAAAGCCAACACTCCTGAAGGACATAGAGTCCTTGTTGAACTCATTGAGTAAGCCTACCAACAGCTGACTGTGGCATAAACTAGCTGGTTTCCTTTGTGTGTGTGTGTGTGTGTGTGTGTGTGTGTGTGTGTGTGTGTGTGTGTTCTGCCAAATGCCTCCTGAGCTGTCAAGGAAATCTCTTTTCCTGGCCTTTTTACTCAAATGTGCCTGCTTTTCCTAGACAGAATGAGCAGTAATGGGGACATTGGTAGAAAAAAAAATCACATTTGGGTTGCTGAGGAATTTGATATTCTGGATAATTTTTCTTAAGCCTTTAACAACAACAACAATAAAATCCGTGAGAGCACAAAATAAAATTCAGATGTTTCAGTAATTTATACATGCTTCATGTTCTGCTAACAATTTCTGAACAAATAGTGTTGAAATGAATCAATTTACTTACTGCAATTCCTTGCTGCTGAGACATGCTGATTGACTAGTTCAGGTGTCCTCAGTAATGGAGTCAGATTCTGCAGCATTGCCACAAGAAGAGCAGATCACCTGGGATGGGGCCTGACTTCAGCTTCCTATGTCAGGACCAAAACTACCGGCCTCACTCACCAGTCAGGTTCAGATGCTACGCATGCTCTGAAATAACAGGACTCTGTTGTGTCTTCATCAAGCTTTATGATGAGCTTCCCCCAAACCTTTTTCAAATAAGCAGGAAAGACATTAAGAATGATCCACATTGACGAAACTCATGCTCTGTCTTCAGCTGGGTGGATAAAATCAGAATGGAGGACACCTCATCTGTGAGAATTGGATGAGAAGCCAGCCTGACTAGAGGGGACTCATCGTTATTATCAGATTGACAATGAAGTCGCTTGTGTCAAACCCTGGCAAAACAGAGCTAGGGGAGCAGGAGATGCTACCAAGCATAATTTGCTAGAAAACAGAAACTATGGCAGGAAGTGTCCAAAGTTCAATTTACTGTGTGAGGACAAACTGATTTCCCATACAAGAGCATTTGTCTGACCCTACCATCTTGTAGGCCCAATCCAAGGAAATAGTCTGATGAGTGTAAAATTAGACATTTTAACCTAACAACTGCTGGCACTAATCAGCCTGCCAGCTCTAAGAGTATATGGCTATGCCATTTAGCTTTTCTTAAAAACAAAGTCCATACATTTTCTTTTTCCTAATAAAAGCTCAACTTTTCCTTTGTTCTGCAGACATATTGGAGATTCCCCAGTTTTGTGTGGGTGACCTGAATTGCAATTCTCAATTTATATATATATATATATATATATATATATAACATTTTGCTTGGAGATTTGGCTCTATATAACTGTTTCATACTGGTAATGTCAAGCTGGCAAAGGGCCCAGGACTCTGCCTGTCTCTCAGGTACATGGCTGCCACAGAGCCAATTTCAGGTTGCGTATATATCATAGGTTTCCCTACCAACCTGGCAAGCTGGCTTTCTCTTTGAGAAAAGAAAGTAGGTTTTTAATTGGGAACAAAATATGCATAAAGCAATTAGGGTATAGTGCATGAAGCTGTGATCAGAACTTGCTTTTCTCTTACTGTGTTTCTGTTTCTGTCTCTGTCTCTGTCTCTGTTTCTCTCTCTCTCCAGAACCTTGCTATATAGCCAAGGCTGGCCTCAAACTTGTGATCTTCCTGCTTCTATGTGCTGTGATTACAGGCATGCCATACCTCACCTAGCTCAGGACCTTGCTTTTCTATTTCAGTGGCTTTTCTTCAGTCAGGTCATTCCTAGTACATCTAAAGCAGAATGAATTAAAATAAATTCAGACCAACATTTATATTATATGGTAGTTCTACTTTTAGGTTTTTGAGGAATTTCTGACTGATTTCCATGTTAGTTGTACTATTTTATATTCCCATTAACAACATATAAGGTTACTTTGTCCTATATCCTTGTCAGCGTTTGTAGTTATTTTCTTGATGATGACCATCAGGGTAAGATGAGATCTCAGTGTTTTGATTTGCATGTTCTTTATGCATAAAGATGCTGAAAATTTCTTCTTCATATATTTAGTAGCCATTTCTACTTCTGAGAACTGTTCATTTTATTTGCCCATTTATCAACTGGATTGTATGTTCTTTAGGAATTTAATTTTTTGTGTTCTTTATATATTTTACATACATGTTTGATGAATAGCTGGTAAAATTTTCCTCTCTGTGGATTTTCACTTCATTTTGGTAATTATTTCCTTTGCTATACAGAACCTTTAAATTTGAGGCAATCCCATTTGCAAATTCTCTTTCTTACTTCCTGGGCAATTTGAATTCTATTTACAAAGGCATTGCTATGCCTGTATCTTCAGTGTTTTCCTGTAATGATTTCAAAGTTTTAGGTTTTGATTCACATTAAATTGAATCTGTAGAAGATGAGAGGGAGGGGCCCCATTCTAGCATGCAAATAACCAATCTTCCAGCACTATTTGTTGAAGGAGCGGGATCTTCTAGTCTATTCTATTGGCCTTTATATCTATTATTGTGCCAGTACTATTCTGATTTTGTTAATATGGTTCTGCAGTATAACTTGAAGTCAGGTATTGTAATACCTCCAGCATTGTCTTTAGCTATTTAGGGATTGATTAGCTACTTAGGGATTTTGTTTTCATATGAATTTTAGATTTTTTTCTATTTCTGTGAAAAATGACATTGAGTTTTGAAATTGCATTGATTTGATGGTTATTACTTTCAGTAATGCAGTATTATTCAAAATATTTATTCTGCTGAGCTATGGAGATGGAAAGTTTTTTTCATCTAGTGTTGTCTTTAATTTCTTTCTTCCATGTTGTATTGTGTTTTTTTCTTGTGAAAATCTTTTACCTCCTTGATTATATTTATTTCTAGATGTTTTTTTGAGGCTATCATGAATAGAAGTTTTTTTAATTGCTTTTCAACATATTAATTTTTGATAGAAAAGTAACTTGTTTCTGTGTGCTGATTTTGTATCTACCACTTTGGTAAACTGTTTATCAATCTAGGAATTTTTTCCTGAAGTATTTTAATAGTATAAAAACACTAGCAAAAGTCGTTATGTCGAAAACGAACGTTACAACTTTGGTGTGGGGGGGTGAGTGGGAGGGGGAGATTGGGTGGGGAGGCGGGAGGAGGATGGGAAGGGATGGGAAGGGGAAACAAAGGAGAAGGCTACAATGCTTGATAAGAAATGTACTCATTATCTTGCCCATGTAATTGTAACCCCTCTGTACAGTATTTTCACAATAAAAAATAAACACTAGCAAATAGGGATAATTTTACCTCTTTCTTCCTTATTGGTATCCCTTTTATTTCTTTCTCTTGCCTTATGACACTAAGATTTCCAGTACTGTATATAATGAGAGAAAGTGAAGACCTTATCCCATTCTGACTTTATAGAAAATACTTCTGTTTCTCTCTATTCAGTATACCATTGGCTATACATTTTTGTTTATAGATTTTTTCATGTTGAGGTATATTTGTTCTATTTAGGTTTTTTCTAGGCTTTAATCATGAAGAAATTTTGAATTTTTGTCAAAGGCCTTTCAGTATCCATTGATATGATACATTGAGAATATTTGTGTGTATTTCTGTTGATGCACTGTATTATATTTATTGATTTACTTCTGGCATGTATCCAAAAGAAACTAGGTCAGCTACAACAGAGATAGTAGCTCACTTACATTCATGAAAGCTAAGCTGTGGAATCAGCCAAGGTGCTCATCAAGCAAGGAATAGATTAAGCCAATATAGTATTGTATAATCAGTGAAGTGTAATAAAGAACAAAAGTAAGCCATTTGTAGGAAATGAGTAGAACTAGAGATCATCATATTGAATTTAAAAAGTCAGATTCAGAAAGACCAATACCATGTTTTCCCTCAAATGAGGAAATTAGACCAAAAAATAGGACATGAAAATAAAAGGAGGACTTTAGTGTGTGAACCAGTTTGCTAGGGGATGGTGAAAGGAGAGGTTAATATGATCGATGTATTCTGTATGAATGTACTAAAACAGAATAATGAAACCCATCAAAATTGTAAAATGACAAAGACATGTGGACTATAAGACTTGTTTTAGAGCATCCAGGACCAGGAACAAGTAGATGGATGCATGTATAGAAAGAACACAGTGAACCCTCTTTGTACCATTAATATATGCTCAAAAATGAAGAAATACCATAATAATAATGGTAATAACAATGGAATGGGGCCAGAGAATATACACAAGAACAAGATGTTCATGTCTGTAGTCTTAGGTGTTTAGGAAGATGAGGCTCTGAGGATCACAGTTGGAGCCAAGCCTGGATAGAAAAGTCCAAGACACGCAGGCTTCTCTTTAAAACAGAAAGCCACAAGGTGATCATGAGTCACCAAAGATTACTGAAATAAAAATACTTTCCAAGACTAAGCCACAAATTAAATAGCTAGTAAAAAAAAGGCCTCATGATAAAAACATTAAATTCTGAAAAAAAGCAAGGTGACTGGGGAACTAGAAAAGGGAAATTATCAAGATATATATGAAAAATTAACTATAGGAACAATGTGGCATACAAATATTAGGTAAAACTCATGAAAAATGAAGTTGAGGAGTAATCAGACTTTCAAGAGATAGGTTTCTTCCAGGCATCAGTAGTTTATGTCTGTATTCTTAGGTATTCAGGAAGAGGCTCAGAGCATCACAGTTGAAGCCAAGCCTGGGCAGAAAAGACTCTATCTCTAATTAAAATGCAAAAATCTGGGTTGGAAGTGTAACTTAAGCGGTAGAGTGTGAGCTGTGAGAAAAAAGCAAAGCTAGAGCACAGGGAGAACAAAAGAAAGATACAGGATTCAATATTCTTATTTTTTTATGACTCTAAGTAGAAATGGTAGACAACATTTAGCTATTTTGAAATGAAACATATATCCTCTAAGCCTGTTTTATCACAAAAAGAACAAATCAGTGATCTATAACCATTAAAATAATAGAGGCTATAATTATAGGAACTTTAATCAATGTAGTATATGTCAAAAAGGAAGGGAGGGGAAGAATCACCAAAATTCCAGGGAAAGTAGCTCAGACTAGAAAAGTCATAAAAGTAATTCTAAGGTGATCAGTAAGTAAATACAAAATGATTGAACCTTTAAGTTATAAATAAGTGTTCTCAAAATATATATTAAAATAGCACAATGTATAGTTACAAATAATATGAGGACAAAAAAAGGTTAATAGCAAATTCATGAAAAAGATGTCCAAGTAAACCATTAAAAATACTTACAGAAATAATCTCAATGGAAAAAAAACTGGAAAAAAGTACCATTGTAGATACAGAAACTTGCTCAGAACAAGAGAAAATAATTCTCCAGGGAGATGTAGCAATTCGGAATGGGTGTTCATTAATTTACATAATATTCAGTTGGCAAAAGCAAGCATTACTGGGTTTACAGAAAGATAACAATAAGTCCAAAGCTCATAAGAAGAAATTTTAACAAAAATTTCTCAGTAACTATTTATTTCAAAGGAAAAAAAAGACTATTTTGAACAGATTTATTGTGCTCCAACCAATATGAAAAAAATCATATTAAATGTTTGCAACGTGGTGAGTTTGAAATTATACATATGTGCTGGAAACCATTACCATAATCAGAATAATAGATATGTCTAGTATCTCCTTTAATGGGTTGCAGTAAGAATTCTGACATGAAACCCAGCCTTCACACTTCCATATGTACACAAGACCTTATTGTTAGCTACAGGTACAATTTTGTACAGAACCACATCTTGCACTACTAAGAAGACCAACTGAAAAATTGCCCATTCTCCCTAGAACTACCCATATTCCAGTCTCTGCTTCTATGAGTATAACAAAATTACATATCTCATAAAAGTAAAATCCTGCCATATTTGTCTTCTGAAACTCGCTTCAATAAATATAATGATCAACATTTTCATCCCTATTGTAAAAACTACCACAGTAGTTTTTTTCCCATGATAAGGAAACAGCCCAAATATCCCCTGACACAAATAAAATTGTAAAATGTAAAATATTGTAGGTTTGGATTAAATGGCAGAGCCTACTTAGCAAATGCAAGGCTTTGAGTTCCCAGTATTGCCTAAAAGAAAAAAGATTCAGAAATGTGTTTTCGAATGGCAGAAAGTCTGCCTAGAAAGCTCAAAGCCTTGAGTTCAAACCTTAGTACTATATTCCTCCTTCCCAAAAACCTGTGAAATTGTGGACCATTGGCACATGCTTGTAATACTAACTGTTGAGGAGACTGAACTGAGATTCAGTTTGATGACAGCCTGGACAGAAAAGTCAATGAGACTTGAGACTCTTATTTCCCAAACAACCAGCAAAATCCAGGCAGGAGTTAAGGCTCACGTGGTATAATAACAGCTGAGCAAGCATCAGACTCTGAGTTCAAATCCCAGTATCAACAAAAAAGAAAAATGTAAAAAAAAAAGAAAAGAAAACACAAAGGCAGAGATGAGATAATGAGCGTTCTAAGCTAGCCTATGCAAAAAAGAATTATCAGGACTATCTATAAACCAAAGTGGTGGCCCATGCATGTAACCCCAGCTAGGCAAGGAAATAGAAGGATCACAGCTAAGGCCAACCCTAGGCAAAAATACACAAGACCCTTGCTAAAATATAAAGGAAAGGACTGGGAAGGTGGTGCAGTGGTAGAGTGCTTGCCTTACATGCATGAGGGCCTACGTTTGATTCCTCAGAACCACATAAGCAGTAAAAGCTGGAAATGGTGCTGTGTCTCAAGTGGTAGAGTACTAGCCTTGAGCTGAAGAGCTGAGGGACAGCACCCAGGCCCAGAGTTCAGACTCCATGACCAACAATAAAAAGAAAGAAAGACAATGCTTGATAAGAAATGTACTCATTACTTTGCCCATGTTATTGTAAACCCTCTGTGTGGTATTTTCACAATTAAAAAATACAAAATAAATAAATAAATATCGAAAGAAAGAAAGAAAGGAAGGAAGGAAGGGAGAAAGAGAGAGAGAAAGAGAAAAAGAAAGAGAGAAAGAAAGAGAGAGAAAGAGGGAGAAAGAATACGCTGCCCTAAGCTCAAACTGCAGTGCTATAAAGAAAATGCTAAAGCATCCACAAAGTGAATGCTATCCAGTCTTTGAAAATAAGAAGATATGAAATTATTTTCAAGTGTAATACAATAGCTTAATTTAAAACCTCCTCTCACCTATGACATAAGAAAGTACTTTCTTAAAAAGATTTTTATTAAATTAACCACACACTGAATAACAACAGTAACTTATAGGACATTTCCCTGACCAAGCAAGACTAAGTAGGAAATCAATTTTTAAAAGATTTTTTAATCAATTGTTTGCTGATTTCCAGTGGTTCATACCTGTAATTCTATCTACATAGAAGGCTAGGATGTGAGGATTGGGGTTTGAAACCAGCCTGTGCAGGAAAGCACATGTGACTCTCATCTCCAATCTCAAAAAGCTGGAAGTAGAGCTATGGCTCAAATGGTAGAGTGTTAACATTGAACAAAAATGCTCAAAGAAAGTGCCCAGATCCTGAGTTTAAGCCCTAGGAGCAGCGTGTGTGCGCGCACACGCATGCGCACACATACACACACACATCAATTTGTTCAAACAATAAAAAGTGTCATAAGTGAGTCATAAACAGGATGACAGAAATTGGAAAATGCTAAGTAGACACTCTCTTAAAGCCTTTTCCACACATTGGCTCTTCTGCTGGCTGCCTGGTCTCTCTGATGGTAGACCAGGACAGATGGTCCATATAGTCTTCAGATCACCTGGGCTGCCACCAGCCACACACCTCTGCCCAGTGTTCTCTTCTGCTTCTTCATCTCTGTCACCTCTTGACACCAGGGCCTTAAATTTGGCCATTCAGCCATTCCATCTCTCTCTTCATGATAATAAAATACAACGTGTTCTCGAATACCACACTTAGGCTGAGGGCTCACACCATGTATCACACAGACTAGGGTCAAATCTCCTCCTGAGGATTGTCCAGTGATCCCCTCAATTTGCCCTGGCTGGAGCAGAACTCCAGAGCCATCACCACTGGCAGATTCCTCCTCTGGCCCTGTCCTAACTGTTCAGGCTTCAAATCTGGAACTTTCATGGGTTGTTCTCTTTATCTCCTATTTCACATAGCTAATCTCCAGAAAAGTCTGTTGGCTGCTACTTCAAATATATCCAGAATCATATCATTATTTGCTGCTGCTGCCCTGGTCTGTTCCATTAACTCGTCTCCAGAACTGTCTTCTCTGGACTTGCCACTTCTATACTCAATCTTGCTTATTCTGCTCCCAATGTAACTGCCACAGTGAGACCCCTCATTTTATGCTCTCTTCGCTCAAAGCCTTTAGTCTTCTTCATTTTAATTTATGACTGCAGCCTGACAATTGGTCAGAGAATCTCACCCTCCCCATTGGGTTTTTGACCCGTAGCTGGTCTTCAAATGAGGCAGTACAGTCCCTGTGCAGGCCATGGCACCTGTTGTCACTGGGCTTGGAGTGGGACTGCCTCTCTCCTTCATGTACCTGCCTCCAAATCTTCCTTCAGGCCCAGCCTCAAATGATCCTGATGTCCATTTTTAGGCTATAACAGAATTCTTAAGGCTGGGTAATTTGTCAGACAAATATATATTCAGCTCTAAATTCTGGAGGCTGAGAAGCCAAAGGTTAAACGGATGCAGCTCATGAAGGCCTTCCTACCCATGGAGAACTGTGGAGCCTTGAGCTGATGCGGGTGGGAACCTGTGGAGTCCTGAGATGCAGAGTCCTACATGGTGAGAGGAGCAAAGCCAGAAGACAGAGGCAAACTGGCTTTCCTAACAGATTTACTATGGAGTCAATCCATTGATCATGAATGGATTAACTCAAATATGTAGGAAGAGTTTTCATGATAAAATCTCCTCTTAAAGCCCCCCCAGTCCCACCTTCTAATAATTCAAAATGGTGATTAAGCTTCCAAAAGAGTCTAGAAGGAGCATTCAAATCCTAGTACCCCTGAGCCCTCCAGGGCTCCTCCATACCCGTTAGTTCCAGTCTCTCCATGACAGGCATCATCTGATGGAAGTCAGGAAGCCCGGCGGGTCCAGATGTTCCTCCCACATGGGGACACAGGCTCTGGGAGGGCTACAGTTGGATGTCTTTGGTCACTAATATGTTCTTAGCTCCCAGATCCAAACATTGAACCCACTGTAGGCTTGTTATAGTTGCTGAATGAATGGAATAGTGCATAGTAATGAAAATGTAATACAGAGATGTGATCAACGCTAATTAATAGTACTGAGGAAGAATTGTCTTAAATGCTTCTATAACCAATGAAAAATCATTGAGTGGTAATAAGCTAAACATCTTCATTTATGAAATTATTTTTGAAAAGAAATTTAATGAAGCAAAAGAAAAGAAAGTATTAGAAGTTCATGAACTGAGACTATCAAGACAAAAAGAAATTGGTGTTTTAGAAAGCACTGTCTTAGGGTAGCGTGAGAAGGTGAAAGTGCATTCTGCTGTCTAACACAGAAGCTACTAGCCACATGTGCCACTGAATACCTCAGACATGGCTAGGGATTTAGTGATTTGTGTTTAATTAATTTAAATAGCCATATGAAATTGGTGGCTCTTTTAACTTAACAATAGACTTAAAATTTTTATTATGCAATGTTTCTACTGTGACATGTATAAATACTATGGAACCATAATGAGAGTGAACTAGTCTATTAGTCAGATTTGGATTACTTTAACAAAATATCCAAGAAATCAACTTAACAATGGAAGTTTAAGTTTGGCTTACAAGCTTCAGTCCTATTGTCCTTTGGGAGAGAGATTGGGGGCAGGGAGAAGAGGAGAGGATAGAGAGGAGTATGACTTTGAGAAAGACAGAGGTGAGAGAAAAGAGACAGAATGACAAACAGAATAAAAGAGAGAGAAGGGAGAATGAATATGAAAGAGACAAAAAGAGAAGAGAGAGATGGGATAGAGATAGGACATGAATAAGAGACAGAGAAAAAGAAAAGAGATAGGGCCTACCAAGAGAATGAGTGAGACAGAAAGAAAAAGGAGTGAGGAGAGAGAAGAGAGAATTAATGTGAGAGACAGAGAAGAGAGAGGGGAGAAAGACAAAGATAATGAAAAGACAGAAAAGGAGAGAATGAATGATTACGAGAGAGACAGAAAGAACAAGTGTATCTTGGTGTTGCACAATTCCTTAGGAAGTCACATGATCAACTGGTCTACTTTTCTCCCAGGAGATCCTACCTATCAAAGGCTCCATGCTTCTCAATTCCAGCCCAAGCTGGACCAAACCCATAACACATGGGCCTTTGGAGAACAGTTATTCAAATTATAGCAAAAGGTAGTTAGATCTATCCATCTAAATGACCATCAAAGTTAAGAATATACAAATAAATAGTGACTAATATAAAGTTATTTAACCTACAACTAACTCCCAGTCTAACAAAATGAATACCAGAAAGCTGGTACTTGATATGTATACGGAGGACGTCAAGGGGAGGAAGGTAGATGAACGAAGAGAGAAAGGGATATGCAACGCATATCTCTGTAACTAGGAACTTGAGGGGATGGGTAGGGTTGGGAGGGATGGGGAGAAGGATGAACAAGGTGATACTGATCAAAATTCATTTCACTCATAAACTAAAATTCCTTTGTACAACTACTTAAAGATAACAAAAATAGAACTTTAAAAACCTTGTTATTTAAGCTAGGTACTAGTGGCTCACAGGAAGCTGGGATCTGAGATTTGAAGTATGAAACCAGTTTGGGCAGGAAAGTCCATGAGGTTCTTATCTCCAATTATCCACCAAAACAAAAAAAAAAGCCAGAATTAGAGTTTGTGGTTCAAGTACTTGGCAGAGCACTAACCTTGAGCAAAAAGTTTAGGGAGCCAACTTCAAGCCCCTTGATGGCACACGCATGTGCACGTGTGTGAGCGCATTCAATTGTTTTAAGTTTACAACCATTCAAGGATTTCTACATAATAATATCTATGAACGTATCTAACATACAAAAATATCTTATTTAAAGAGAGAAATAGCTAAGTATCATATGGCACATTTAATATCTTAAAAGCTGCAAATGTGAGCTGGGTGCAGGTAACTAACACCTGTAATCCTAGCTACTCAGCAGGTTGAGTTCTGAGGATCACAGTTCAAAGCCAGCTTGGGCAGGAAAGTCCATGAGACTCTTGTCTCCAATTAACCACCAAAAAACTGGAAGTGGCACTGTGGCTCAAGTGATAGAGTACTTGCCTTGAGCTGTAGAGTTCAGGGACAGTGCCCAGGCCCAGAGTTCGAGCCCCACGACCGACCACAAAAACAAAAACAAAAACAAAAAAGCAGCAAGTGTGTACTTTATGCTTGAGTCTAAGAGTATGTTCAGGCCGGGCACCGGTGGCTCAAGCCTGTAATCCTAGCTACTCAGGAAGCTGAGATCTGGGGATCACAGTTCAAAGCCAGCCTGGGCAGAAAAGTGTGTGAGACTCTGATCTCCAATAAAAACCACTAGGAAACCGTAAGTGGCACTGTGACTCAAGAGGCAGAGCACTCGCCTTGAGCTGAAGAACGCAGGGATAGCGCCCAGGCCCAGAGTTCAAGCCCCATGATCGGAAAAAAAAAACCCAAAACAGAATATGTTCAGGAAATTTCTTGGTATGTGGCACAGATGCTAAATTTGCAGCGCTTTCTAGCTTTGGGATGAGAGAGAGCCACGCCCTGTAGGAGTATGTTGACCTCACTTTATTTCTTCAAAATCAGAAGCTAGTGGATAGTATGTTAAAACTTGACAGAGCTGGCAGTGTTGGTTATATCATCTTATACAATTTCTCATATGTTTACAATATTTCTGAATAAAAAGGAGGCAATTAGCAAAAGGGGGAAATATAAATATAAAGTCTCTACTCTTCTGTTTCCCAAACATCTGGAGAGGTGACTGCGGGATGGAGACTCCAGTGAGCAGGTCAGTGCTGCCGTGATTTGCAGGGGTGTCTGGCTTGGGACCGAGAGTGCAGCTTACTTTTGCAGTCTGTGTAAAAAGGCCGTTGGGGTCTGTCAGCAGAAGCAGCATGGAATGACTGAACACTTTCTCATGGCCACCTGCAGTATTCCAGCCATGGGGGTCTTGACCATCTGACTGGACTTCAGGTAACAGCAAGCAACATGTCCTCCTGCCAGTAAATTACCCCTCTACACACATACCATGATAACTTACTTCCCTCATCAATGGCCTAGAATCATCAACCTACCTCACATCCCATGCCACAAGGCCCCATCCCAGTCCTGTTTTCCTTCAGAAAATCATGGTGTCTCCTATAGACCTTTCTCTTATGCAGGTCTCTGTGCTGGTCCACCTCCTTACCAATGGCAGTGGCCACCCTCCTTCCAGCTGAGGAAGCACAGGGAAGTGGTCCACAGCCACCACTACTCGGCCTATAATTGGGTGCAGACAGTTCCTTGTTATTATTTGCTCTTGTCAGGAAAAGCCAACAGAAGTGGGAGGAGCCATGTAGGTGGAGACTGGAGTGCCATCTGGCAGAGGTCATATTTTGGTAAGCAGCTTCCTCAACTATAGCCTATATTGGACCAACCCACTCAGCCACAGGCAAGTCAGAGATGGCTAGGCCACCTTCCCTGGAGAGAGGCTGTGCTTGGGAGCTCAAAGAATGAAGGAGCAAAGCCATATGAGGTTCTTGAAGGTGGGAAGATAAGGAGAGAGGAACTGTTTTCACTCCCAATTGAACAGTCAGATAGCAGATGACACACTCTGCTTCTTCAGGTCGGGAGATGATGTGGTAAGGACAAGCTGCATCTCAGCGCACTCCTGGGCACAGAAGGGCAGCAGGACTCTCCTCCAACAGGAACTCAGACTACCAAGAACTGAACGAGAGAATGAATGTAATGACCAGCCAAGATAACTGAAGGAGTAAATAAGTATAATTATCTTCAGATTGGAAATTGGTACCTGGTAAGGATTCAGTAGTGACAGAGTGGTGGTAACTGTTGTTATTTATAAAATCACAGTTTGATCTCAATGTTTTTGTTATTATTTATTATGAACATGCAGTCAGTCCTTCCAAAGCAAGGACTCCTCTCCTATAAGGTAGGCCATCTCATATTGAGTGAAAGTGAGTCTTGGTATCCAAGTTCAATTAAGAACAGAGCTCCAAGTCAGGTGCTGGTATCTCATGCCTGTAATCCTAGCTACTTAGGAGGCTGAGATCTGAGGATCAGTTCAAAACCAGCCTGAGTAGGAAACTCCATGAGACTCTTATCTGCAATTAACCATCAGAAAACCAACAGTGGCACTGTGGCTCAGGGGGTAGGGGGTAGAGCACTAGCCTTGAGCTGAAGAGCTCAGAAACAGTGCCCAGGCCCTGTGTTCAAGCCCCATGACCACCACCACCAACAAAAAAGAGCCATGCTCCTGGCCGTGGGCTGGTTCTCTGTGTGTCTACTGTGTGCTGTTTGGGAAAGAGGGACCATCACATGGGTGCTAACCTTATGTGGGTGCCTGGTACTGGACTGGCTCTGTGGTGGGTGTGAGTGAGCTATCCAGGCAGAACCGCAGTGGCACTGAATATAGACCCCATGCATGTACTGTGCTCAGCTGTGTCCCGTGATACATCTCCAAAGAGAGGACCTGGCCGTTGATGGGAGTCCCTCTGTGAATAGCCATGAGTGGCTGACTTTGTCCTTTGTGAATGAAGCTGAGGGGAGGGGGTAGAAAAGGAGGAGGGGATGGAAAAAGAGGAGAAGCTGGCATGAAAGCCCACTACAGGGCCCTCATATCCATGCTGCATCTCTAGAGACAGCTCAGCTCTGGGCAGGATAACAGGACCAGACTAACACAGTCTTCTTCCCAAGTGTCACTTGTTCTGCTGGAATGATTATGTGTCCAGAGCCTCCAAATAATTTATCACATGATGAATCTCTTTAATGAGCACAGACATTTGGTTTAGAGGATAATTAAAATAAATCTCTGAGAAGCATTTTCAGCTGATTTCCCTATTTAGGATCTACCAGATTAGCATGAATTTTTGTTTTACAAAGTAAGCCCACACCAAGTTATACTAGAACATTCTAGGCTGGGAACTGGTGGCTTACACCTGTAATCTTAGATACTGAGGAAGATGAGATCAGAGGAAGGCAGTTAAAAGCCAGCCTGAGCAGAAAACACTCTCTTCACTTAATATCAAAAAGTAGGGCTGGCATCATGGCTCAAGACATAGAGCACCAGCTGTAAACAAGGAAGTCAAGCAAGTAAGATCCCTGAGTTCTGACTCCAGTACTGTCAAAACAGAAAAACCCCTTTAACACACCTTTTGCCTCCTCTTTCTTTAACAGGCTTTTTTTGTTCCTCTTCTGTATCTGGGAAGCATGCTCATGGCTCCAAGGTGCCATGCTTTTTACTCAGCCCATTAGATGACTAGAAGTAAGATCCCAGACTCTGTAAGTCCTGGCCAGGATACACAGTATGGCTGGGGAGAAATCCTGGAATGGGAATCCAGCTCTATGGTGAGGAGAGTATTTGTGTGTGGATGAAGGTGGCTATTGACACTTCTTGTTTTAACAGAGATCTAATTAAGATATCTAATCAGATATACAAAGAGAAATTACACTTTCTTCTGCACAGCCTTGAACAAACGACCCCATGCACAAGACATACATGCTGCCATTGGCCATGACTCCACCACATTCTACACAGAGGGCTTTCTTCCTTGAAATTTTCTTTTACAAAGCAAGTGCTCATTTATTTTATACATTACGGTGCTTGCTGCCCCGTTTTTGTTTTCTTTTCTTTCTTTTTTTTGTTGGTTATAGGACTTGTACTCTGGTCCTGGGTACTGTCTGTGAGCTCTTCAGCTCAAGGCTCTTGCTCTACCACTTGAGCCACTTCAGTTTTCTGGTAGTTAATTAGAGGTCAGAGTCTCACAGACTTTTCTTCGCCACCATGGCTTTGTACCATGATCCTCAGATCTCATCCTCCTGAGTAGTTAGGATTATCGGCGTTGAATCACCAGTGCCTGGCTCAATTTTATTACAAAAATCTTTCCAAAGGAAAACTTGACTGTGTTTGGCAGTAAACATTTTCATGTTTATCTCCTACATTCCACAATTAGCATTATAGTTTACTTGTTTCAATTCATCACTTTTCATCCATCACTATTTTTCAAACAGTCTGAGATTTCTTTTTTTTTTTATTGTGAACATACTGTACAGAGAGGTTACAATTACATGGGCAAGATAATGAGTACATTTCTTATCAAGCATTGCAGCCTCCTCCTTTGTTTACCCTTCACATCCCTTCCCAGCCTTCTCCTGCCCCCCACCCACCCCCCTCACCCCCAACAAAGTTGTAAAGTTCGTTTTCAACATGACAAGTTGTACTTCTCATTGTTGCAACGGGTCCACCTGTATCCTTATTTAAATGACTTGTTTTCCCCCTTCCCCTCCACAAATTATACTGACATCAAATACAGTGAAAGCAGGGGTTATACCATGGGGGAGGGACATACAAAGCAACAAAGAAATAATCTTATAAATGCATTAGAAACAAATGCATGAAAGAAAAAAACCATTTAAATA
>NW_012267330.1:937217-1016885 GCF_000151885.1 Dipodomys ordii
GGAGAAGATCTTCACTAGCCATACAACGGACAAGGGTCTCATATCTAAAATATACCTGGAACTCAAAAAATTAAATCCCCAACAACAAATCCTCAAAGAAACAACTGCCCAATAAATAAGTGGGAGAAAGACTTAAAGAGAAACTTCTCTGAAGAGCAAAGAAGGATGGCCAATAGACACATGAAGAAATGCTCCACCTCCCTAGCCATAAAAGAAATGCAAATCAAAATGACATTGAGATACCACCTCACCCCAGTTAGAATGGCAAAAATCAAGAACTCTAATAACAACAGTCTCAGATTTCTATCCATCTCAAGTAAGTTGCAGGTCTCCTGACAGGCATGTGAACAGTTCTACATGTGCACCTTTATTTCTGTGTGTGTGTGTGTGTGCTTGGCTCCTTTTACACAGGTAAAATCCATACAGTTCAGTACACAAGTCTTAAGGTTCCACTGCACAAGTCTTGGAAAATGCTTAGACGTATGTAAGACATATCCTCATCAAGACTGTACCCCTGTGGACAATCGACCTTCTCCTTGTAGACTGCTCCCCACTGTATTGATTATTCACAGGAGAACCTTTTGCCTAATTCAGAAACTCATCTAAAGTGAAGTACACACACGTAGTCCTTGTGTAAGACTTCCTCCATTTGGCTTAGGGTTTGAGACACATTCCTGCCGCTCGATAGGTCCTCAGTTTTTCCCTTGTCTGTGTGGCTCCAGTTTGACCTGGTTGCCACCATAAGTGACAGCCACAGTGGCTGATCCCGAGTGATGCTGGTCTTTCTCTGTGTTCTCCCAAGTTTTCCAGTGTACAATGAATAAAGAGAACCATGAGAGTAATGTGTAGAGCTTTACAACTGGACTCTAGTATTATCAGTGCCAGGAATGTACTTTACCCAGTCTCCTGTCATTGTCAGCCTGAGACATTCCTGGTACGTATCAGCTTGGATGAAATCACTTTGTCCTCCACTCCTCAAGCCCCACTTCTAATACAATGGATCCACCACCAGTCCTGCATTTACCCAGGCCTATGCTTACATCAGCGAGTTGCCAAAAACTTCACTCTCAGAGTACCTTCCAGTTGGTTCTTTTTACTGGATTTCCATAGAGCATTCTTTATACTATAGTGTATTCTCTCTCTGTGTGTCTCTCTGTCTCTCTCTCTCTGTCTCTCTGTCTGTCTGTCTCTCTCTCTGTCTCTCTCTTCTTTCCTCCTCTTTCTCTCTCTTGGTTATATTGAAACTTGAACGCAGGGCTTAGTGCTTGCTAAACACGTATTCTACCACTGAGCCAATTATCTGATCACTTTTTACTGATTACTCTTAAGATAGATACTTGTCTCCTGTCTAGGTATGAACCTACTTTGAGATTCCTGCCATAGTTGGGATGCTAAGTACATGTCATCATATTTCCTTACACTGAAATGTAGTCTCAGAGACTTTTCAACCCTGGTCTGGATCCACGCTCTTCCCTGTCTCACTTTTCCACTAGCTGGGAAGACAGACGTGTTCCAACATATTCAGCCATTGGCTAAGATGTGATCTTATGAACATTTTTCCTGGGCTAGCATTGAACTATAATCCTCTCTGTTTCAACATGCCATGTAACTCCAATTTATAGGAATGATCCCCTAGCATCCAACTTTATCTATCTCTTATTGACAGATACTTATTTTTCTTTGATTAAACCAATAATTTGTGTATAAGATTTTTCTTATGGGCATGTTTTAATTTTTATTTTTCTTGGGTGAAATTAAATTCATAGCAATAAAACACAAAGCAAATTTAAATTCCAGACTAATAGTGAATTTTTTGGTATGAGTATTCCCCCATAAAAATTTTTATTGGAATATGCCTACACAAAAATAGTCATAATTTTTCTGAAATTCAAAATTCACAGCATCCTGTGCCTTACTAGTAATACCACTAGAACATAAGTGTTTGACTATGAGAAATTGCCACATCTTTTTGAATCCAAATTAGGTCTAACCTGTTATACTTTCACCAAATATGTAGGAGAATTCTGACTTCTCCATCTCTTAGCTCTGCTGTTGGGTGTATAGTGGTTCATCCTATAGCTTTAATACAGCATGTTGGGTAGTCCTAAGGTGTTCAAGAACTTAAGAAGATAAGTAGAAAAATTGTTAGAAATATAAAAAGACAAAGGAAACCCTGGACAGGTACAAAGGCAAAGGGGTTGAAGAAGCTTCCAACTCCAGGAAAGAAATAGGTGTAGATCAAAGAAAATAAGACCATGAAACAAGTACAGTACCCAAGAGAAGAGATCTAAGCAGAGCATGGGGGAAGCCTAGGAGCCAGTCTCTGGAAAAGGGTCAGGACTTGGCAGGCCTTGAAGAAGAGATATCTGCCTTTACCCAGTGATTTTCAGAGCATAATCTCTGTGGATAAGTAAAGGCAACCTTGCCTGGGAACTTGTTGGAAATGGAGTGTAATTTAGTGGCTCTTGAAGTGATTCAAGAGTGATGTAGGCTCAGTATGAACCCTGGCATCAAGCCAATACTCCACCTGGCTTAGACCATCTAATCTATAGCTGCCCAGTACATCACCTCAAAGCACTTACGTTTAGTCTAACATGACTTTGCACATTGCTCTGAAAGAAAAATATGACACATTATATAAGGACAAGTTAAAAATAAGAAGCATTTCTACTTCAAGGTTGGGAAATGTGGAGAATTGTGCATCTTAAAGTCAATGGAATAAAGCCTTCCTAATGCACCAGGCTAGTGGGGAGAAGCTCACAAACTGTTAATACATCTTCAATGTTGATCATCGTAGTGTGAGAATAGAAGTAAACCAACATTTTGTTTACACATCTTTGCAGACTCTTGATATGGCAGGCATATGGTTCCAAAGTGACCACTATATCACTATTGAGGGAGAGTCATGAATGTTTAGGATGCATAGAGCTCAATATTCTAGAGTTACTCAAATTTGTCTATACCATGCATACAGTGTGTTGTATTGTACATACATATGGGCATATATATCACATGGAATATATTGCTGCATTACATTACTGTCACAAAATTATTATTGTACACATTAGATCTTATTTCATGCTCTTTAGCTCAAATATTGTGAATGTTTGACTCATTTTCCATAATGCCTCCAAATTCTGTAAAGATACCCACTTTTCAACAGATCTCAGTTTTTCACTTGATCACTGACTTTACTTAAGCACATCCATTCTTTTTTTTAATTTGTAAGTTTTTTTGTGAAAATACCGTACAGAGGGGTTATAATTACATAAGCAAGGTAATGAATATATTTCTTATCAAGCATTGTTGCCTCCTCCTTTGTTTCCCCTTACCATCCCTGCCCACCCATCACCCCCCTTCTCCCCCGCCAAAGTTGTAAAGCTTTTTTTTTCAATATAACGTCTTGTATATCTCATTGTTGCAATGGGTCCACCTGTATCACTATTTGAACAATTTGTTTTTTCCCTTTCCCTCCACAAATTATTCCAACATCAAATACAGTGAAAATGAGTTATACCGTGGGGAAGGGACATACAAAGCAACAAAGAAATCATCTTACAAATATGTTGGAAACAATAGCAAGAAAAAAAACATTTGAGTCTTTATGTTGGGGTTCATTTCGCCTAACATCAACTTATCTGACCTTTTCTGCTTGTCTCAAACATATAATAGTTATTGCAAATAAGGGAAACCATAGGACCTATGTGTCTTTGGGCCTGGCTTACTTCATTTAATATCATTTTTTCCAAGTCTTTCCATTTCCTAACAAATGAGGAACCCTACTGCATTGTTGGTGGGAGTGTAAACTTGTTCAACCACTTTGGAAAGTAGTATGGAGGTTCCTCAAAAGACTCCACATAGAGCTCCCCTATGACCCAGCAATCCCACTTTTGGACATTTACCCAAATGATCACAAACAAGACCATACTAAAGCTACCATCACAACTATGTTTATTGCAGCATTATTTACCATAGCTAAGATATGGAACCAACCCAGATGCCCCTCAGTAGATGAATGGATCAAGAAAATGTATAAACACACAATGGAATTCTATGCCTCCATCAGAAAGCACATCCATTTTTACTTTGCTCTTTGGAAGGCAGATTTTCACAAAATTAAGAGTTGGAGAACACGCAGTAGATCAGGCAGCAATTTAAGCACAATGGGCAATGATGGCGGACAGAGAGAGCTCCTCCACTTCCACTCAGCTGTGTAATATGCATGCAGAAATTTAAACAATTTGTTTTTGAAATTTCTTTCAATTTTTAATTTATTAATTTTAGGTTACATTTAATCAAAAGTATTACAAATAAACCTGCAAATAAGGTGGGCTTACTGTATTTGTGAATTATTATCTCCCATAGCCCTGTGGACTAGCTGGGTGCAAGGACCATTTCCTCTGTCTCTTTAGTGGTTGAAGTTGCATGGTGCTGGGGCAGAAGCCCCCTTCCTGGCCCTTCATCCATGCCATGTGTGATGTCTTTGAAGAGCTAGGGATTCCCATAGTAGGGTGGTTGTGCCCACCAAGCAGGTGTCATAACAAAGAGAAGATCAGGTAGAAATTGTGTATTTCTTGTATGACTCATGTTTGGGTCTGCATGTCCCCTATTCGATTGACAGTAGCCATGAAGCCTAGTCCATATACCTAACCCCTGTTTTCACTGTATTTGATGTTGGTATAATTTGGGAAGGGGAAGGGAAAAACAAATAGTTTACATAGGAATACAGACTGACCCATTGTAACAATGAGATGTACAAGACACTATGTCAAAAATGAACTTTACAATTTTCAAAAATAAACTTTTTACAATTTAGGCAGGGGGTAGGGTGGAGAGATGTTCAGGGAGGGGGTAGATGAGGAGGTGGGAGGGAAGGGATGGTAGGGGAAAATCAAAGGAAGAGGCAACAATGCTGCATAAGAAATGGACTCATTACCTTGCTCATGTAATTGTAACCCCTCTGTACAGTATTTTCACAATAAAAAACTTAATTTATCAAAAAGGTCTTTAGAGTTCTTAATTATAGCTGGGGTGAGGTGGTATCTCAATGTTGTTTTGATTTGCGTTTCTTTTATGGCTAGAGAGGTTGAGCATTTCTTCATGTGTCTATTGGTCATCCTTCTTTCCTCTTCAGAGATGTTTCTCTTTAAGTCTTTAGCCCACTTATTTATTGGGAAATTGTTTCTTTGAGGATTTGTTGTTGGGGGATTTAATTTTTTGAGTTCCAGGTATATTTTAGAATATGAGACCCTTGTCCATTGTATGACAATAGATAATGGAGGGATGTAGACAGAAGAGAACCTTACTACATTGTTGGTGGGAGTGTAAACTTGTTCAACCACTTTGGAGAGCAGTATGGAGGTTCCTCAAAAGACTCCACATAGAGCTCCCCTATGACCCAGCAATCCCAATTTTGGGCATTTACCCAACAAGACCACAATAAAGCTACCAGCATGACTATGTTTATTGCAGCATTATTTACTATAGCTAAGATATGGAACCAACCCAGATGTCCCTCAGTAGATGAATGGATCAAGAAAATGTGATACACACACACACACACACACACACACACACACACACACACACACAATGGAATTCTATGCCTCCATCAGAACAATGACATTGCCCCATTTGTTAGGAAATGGAAAGACTTGGAAAAAATTATATTAACTGAAGTAAGCCAGGCCCAAAGACACATAGGTCCCATGGTTTCCCTTATTTGCAATATCTAGTATATGTCTGAGTCAAGCAGAAAAGGTCAGATAAGTTGATGTTAGGGAAATGAACCCTAAGATATGTATTCAAATGTTTTTGTCTTTCATGCGATTGTTTCTAACACATTTATAAGATTATTTCTTTGTTGCTTTGTATGTCCCTCTTCCACAGTATAACCCCTGCTTTGACTGTATTTGATGCCGGTATAATTTGTGGAGGGGAAGGGGAAAAACAAATTATTTAAATAGGGATACAGGTGGACCCATTGCAACAATGAGATGTACAAGTCATTATGTCAAAAACGAACTTTACAACTTTGGTGTGGGAGGGGAAGATTTGGTGGGATGTGTGTGGGGGGAGGATGGGATGGGATGGGAAGGGGAAACAAAGGAGGAAGCTATAATGCTTGATAAGAAATGTACTCATTATCTTGGCCATGTAATTGTAACCCCTCTGTACAGTATTTTCACAATAAAAAAAAGAAAAGAAAATGTGGTATATATACACAATGAAATTCCATGCTTCCATCAGAAAGAATGACATTGCTCCATTTGTTAAGAAATGGAAAGACTTGGAAAAAATTATATTAAGTGAAGTAAGCCAGGCCCAAAGACACATAGGTCCCATGATTTCCCTTATGTGCAATAACTAGTATATGTCTGAGTCAAGCAGAAAAGGTCAGATAAGTTGATGTTAGGGAAATGAACCCTACATTAAGGGTTCAAATGGTTTTGCTTTCTTGCTATTGTTTCTAACATATTTATAATGTGATTTCTTTGTTGCTTTGTATGTCCCTCCCCCAAGGTATAACCCCTGTTTTCACTGTATTTGATGTTGTTATAATTTGGGAATGGGAAGGGAAAAAACAAATTATTTAAATAGGGATACAGGCATTGCAACAACAATGAGATGTACAAGATGTTATGTCGAAAAACAAACTTTACAACTTTTGTGGGTAGGGTGGGGGAGATGGGAGGGTAAGGATGGGAAGGGGAAACAAAGGAGAAGGCAACAATGCTTGATAAGAAATGTACTCATTACCTTGCTCATGTAACTGTAACCCCTCTGTATGGTATTCTCACAATAAAAAAATAAATAAATAAAAGAAAATGTTGTATATTTCCACAATGGAATTCTATGCCTCCATCAGAAAGTATGACATTGCCCATTTGTAAGGAAATGGAAAGGTTTGGAAAAAGTTATATTAAGTGAAGTAAGCCAGGCCTAAAGAACCATAGGTCCCATGGTTTCCCTCATTTGCAATAAGTAGTATATGTCTGAGACAAGCAGAAAAGATCAGATAAGTTGATGTTAGGGGAATGAACCCAAAGATAAGTATTCAAATGTTTTTTTTTCTTTCATGCAATTGTTTGTAACATATTTATAAGATGATTTCTATGTTGGTTTGTATGTCACTCCCCCACAGTATAACCCCTGCTTTCACTGTATTTGTTGTTGGTATAATTTGTGGAGGGAAGGGCAAAAACAAATCATTTAACTAGGGATACAGGTGGACCCATTGCAACAATGAGATATACAAGTTATGTTGAAAAAACGAACTTTACAACTTTAGTGAGGGGGGGAGTATGGGAAGGGATGGGAAGGGGCAATAAAGAGGAGGTAACAATGCTTGATAAGAAATGTACTCATTATCTTGCCCATGTAATTGTAACTCCTCTGTATGGTATTCTCACAATAAAAAAAATAAAAAATTAAAAAATTAGAAAGGTCTTAAAAACAATCCTAAAAAAAGAGAGAATTGAGACTCGTCTCTTTTTAGAAGACATGCCAAATGATTTTCATACATGCTTTAATACCACCACAGTTTCTTCAAGTTCTGTGCACTTAACCACTGTAGGGTGAATAAAACAGGGAGCCACAGAATTGCCTTGCATGTAGGTCTGAACTTCAGGTATCCCCGGAGTGGCGTTTCCTCTGAGATCTGCAGAACAGGATACTCTTGTGAAGCACTGCCTCCATTTTCCACTGTTCAATCTGACTGTGGTCACTCTACCAGTCATTAACAGAACACAAAGGATCAGTGTCATTCATTGCTCACCATACTTGGCATAGGCACAGGAAGTGGGAAAGATGTTGATAGCATCAGTATGGACAGTAGTCTAAGAGCCTGAGAATGTGTTAAGTGGACATCAGAGGAATATTCTGGAACTACCTCAAGTGTGGAAGGTCATGGATGGTATGGTAGAAATAAAATAAAATGGAGCATGTCTTGGCTTATTCTTTCACTTTCCAACCATGAGCAAGACTTTTGGTGAGAGGAGCTTTTAGTCAGGACAATGTCCGGGCTACCATTCACCCTCATGTACATCTAAAGCAGACAAGTCCAGCTGAGCAGCTAATTTGTTTCTTATTGCTCCGAATCTGTGTATATGTGCATGTATATATCCTTCTGTATGCCTGTGAATGTATCTGTGGGTGTGATTGGGTGTGTGCCTATTAATTGTAAATATATATATGTATATGTTTGTCTGTGTTTTTAATCTGTCAGTATGTGTGAATATGTCTCTGTGTGTTTGTGTCACTTATGTATATGTGTGTATGTGTCATATGAGAGTGTTTGTGTACATTTCTGGATGTGTCCATGTGTGTGTGTGTGAGTTTGTGGGCCATGGACAAGAAGTTCCATGGGAAGAAGAAAACACCTGTTATACGAAGTAAGTGGTGTTGCTTTTTGATCCTGGATAAGGATATTGATTCCTACTGAAGGATTTCTGGGTGAGTTGAAGAAGTGGCTGGGCCTTTCTGCGTGGGAAGAACTGATGTTGCTACTGTGGCCAGCACAGATATCACAGGATCCCTACTGTGGGCATTCCAGAGGGGAGCCCTGACTTGAGGGGCCCTGGTCAGCAGGCATGGGCATTCCACAGGGCAGCCCTGACTTGAGAGGTACTGGCCAACATCAGTGGGCACTCTTGTCCTCTAGGGGTTTGGAACCAGGGAAAGCTTGCAACCCTGAGCTGCCAGACCTCTCTCTATTCCTCAACTGAAAAACAATCTTTCTTATCTTAATTACCTCCCTAGGGCTGGGCATGCTGGCTCTCAAGGCACAAAGCCAACATCTTTCTCAGAACTGAGTATTTAATGAAAAAGAAACCCATCCTTCGAGGGGCCTCTTCTCATAATAAGAGCCCATACCTACACACCCTTAGCTTGTTAGTGACTCCTACCCATATCTTACTCTTCTTGTACAATCTTGTTCAGTGGTTTTGCTGAAAAACATTTTCTGCAAATATAGAACTGAGCCACCACAAGGAGCTCATGAACTCACTGTTTCCTTCTACTTGAGGAGGGGAGGGGCTAGGGCTGAGCAGAAACTATAAAATGAATCCCGGCGTGGTGAGGAGAGGAGGACTAGCCAGGCAGGAGCCTTGCTATTGGGAGCCCACCCCGAGGAGTCAGTTGTGCCTGCGGATTGAAGCTGAATACTCAGGACCCAGGCTTTTATAGCCTACTCTGGCTAGTCACAGCTGTCATGCGGGGAGGGTAATGTGTCCTGAAGTCATGAAGGCTTTGTCCTTGCAACCTTCAGAGCTCACTGGGTACACTTCACCTGTTTGCTGGTTCAGGTGTGCACTCTTTTACTATAATAGAGCCATCATTGTAAGCAGTGCTTTGGGGTTCTGTGAGATAGTTTGGCATATTATTAAATCTTAGGAACTAGTAGAATCCTCCAAATTGTAGACAGAAGTGTGTGTGTCCTAAGAAGCTTTGAGTTTTTTGTGAGTGTGAAGTGATGTGAAACAGAGCCTTTAAAATCTTAAGTCTGGTTTAACTCTGGGCACTTAGCAACAGAAAGGTCCAAAGGACATAGGCTGGAAGTCCTTGTGTCCTGTCTGTAATCTATCCCCAGCCAGAGAACAAAGGGGAGTACAGACAACTAACTACCTTGCTAGGAGAATCCATGCTAGTAATGGATAGTCAGTCACATAAATTGCTTAGCATATAGCACCCATCTAATATAGTATCCAAATAAGAAAATGTTGCTCAGTTCACAGGGAATATTGAACATGGTGGTCCCGGATGGTCCTGAATTTCTACTTGTCACAAACTTGCCTCTAATCTGAATCTGAGTTTACCCTGGAGGCAAGAAGAGCTAGTCCATTAGAAAGGTACCTGATGGCTGGGCACTGGTGTCCACACCTGTAATCCTCTGCTCAGAAGGCTGAGATCTGAGGATCGAGGTTCAAAGCCAGCCCAGGCAGGAAAGTCCATAAGTCTTATCTCCAATTAGCCATCAGAAAACCAGAAGTGGTACTGCGGTATAGTGCTAACCTTGAGAAATAAAGCTCAGAGACAGTGCCCAGGCCCTGAGTTCAAGTCACATGAATTGGAAAAACAAAAAGGTACCTGGTGACTATTAGAGAAGAATGGTTGTAGCAATGAAATGAGGAAGTCCCTCATGACACAAGGCATGAGAAGGGTGGGAGCTGAGGATGTGTTTACAAGGAACATAAGCAACTCGTTCCCTGTGCCTGGCTGACGAGAGGGCATACAAATGAGTTAGTGGCTTGAGACAGGAAGAAATTTAGCTTTTACTTCACATGATTTCAACTCAGACTGACCAGATCCTACTATATTCAAAAAGTTTCCTCAAATAACAAACTTAACAATTCCCAAGACTGATTGACAATAGGGAGACTTTGCAAGTCTTTGCAATTAGGAGTCTATGTATGAGTCTCGAAGAAGTCACCTGCTCACCTGCTGACCACTAGTAATATGCCAAACATCTTACCACCTCCCTGGCATAAGGTAATGACAGCCAGTCTTCCAAGTAGGACTTACTGATCCCATTTGGAAGGTGATAACTTCAAATTACAGGGAGTCTGTCTATGCTTTTCCCAATTACAGGGAATCAGTGATCACATCAGCAAAAAGTAGGACAGCAGCTCCAAGTGGAAAGGTATAAAGTCTCTATCCTCTGGGCCCCATATCATAACCCAGGTCTCCCTCCTAGCTGCTGAGTGCTACAATCATATAGTCCAGGAAATATTACTCCATCCATTTAGAAAATCTACCTCCACCACTTTTGAACAAGTCTGCATATAAGATCTGTTTTTATTTTTCCTTTCCTTTTTCTTCTTTTCTCTGCTGAGCCTCAAACCCAGAAACTGGTACATACCAGTTGAGTGCCCTTTCCCTGAGCTCTAACTTCCAGTCCAACTTCTAATTTACTATAATTACCATTATTTTTATATTTCACAGTTTGTAAAATAGGAATATACCACGTAGTGATTGATGTTGATTTCAATAAATAAGCGGCCTAAACCTGAACTCTTTTGTGTATAAGATTGAGGAAACTAAATTCCACTCAGAGAATCCATAGAAGAGAAAGCTAGTATGTGAGATGACACATACACACCAACATAGAGAAAAAATAATGTATCCAGTGTTAAAGTCAATAGAGGGACTAAAATTGCTGTGATTGATGAGCTTGAAGGTCACATTTTCTTATAATTTTCCTGCTACTTTAACCTTTTCCTTTATCATTCTAATAAAACCATTGTCCACTGAATTTAAGATGTGAGTTCTGTCTATCCATGCATCCATTATTCCATCCATCTACCCACTCACTCACCCATTCATCTCCCTACCCACCCATCCATTCTCCATTCATCTCATGATCCTATCCACATTTCTTTCTCTCTCTTTTTACAATTTTATTGTAAAGGAGATATACAGAAGGGTTACAGTTACACAAATCAGATAATGAGTACATTTCTTTTGAACAGTGTCTTCTCCTCCCTCATTCTCTCCCAATTTTCCCCAACTTCCTTTCCCCCAAGTTGTATAGTTTATTTTCAACATATTTCACTGCTGAATTGGTTCACCTTGTGTCCCACTGTTTCTGTGCTTCTTCACCTCCTCTTCATAATTTCCTTTTTTTTTGTCATCATGGGGCTTGAACTCTTGGCCTGGGGGCTATCCCTCAGCACTATAGCTCAAGGCAAGTGCTCTACCACTTGAGCCACAGCACCACTTCCAGTTTTCAGGTGGTTAATTGGAGATAAGAGTCTCGGCGGACTTTCCTGCTTTGGCTGGCTCTGAATCATGATTCTCAGATATCAGTCTCCCGAGTGGCTAGGATAACAGGTGTGAGCTACTGATGCCCAGCCATAACTTACTTTTAAATATATTTCATGGCCAGAAGTCAGTGTTCATGAGTTTATATCCTACTATCAAATAGTCCATCCTGGTCCAATTCTTGATTTTTGTCCACAGTTATTTACTATCTTCCTTTTATTATCACCCTTGAGATTACAAAGAGTCTATTTTTTCCATCTTAAATAAAGACTCCAGTAAAGGTGAGAAGAAATGTCTATGTAGCTCCTGGGTGGGGGCAGTGGCACTGTTTCCTGGCCCCTGGGTCTCTAGAAGTCCTGTCTGAGTTGGGAAGATGCTCCACCGGGGTGCTCACAGGTTAATAGCCTGGCAGAGGAGGCACTGAGTAAAGCACTCGACTGTATTATTACCTGGGGAAATAAAAAGAAATTAGAGATTTTGTTTTCACCCCACTGTCTAGATTTTCAACACTCTTCAAGACAGAGACCTTCCATGATGGGAAAATGCCTGCAGGGTGCATTTGACATTTGCCGGGAAGAACTTTCTTTTCTCTTTTCAAAACCCAGTAATTAAGCCCTGCCTGGGGCCCTGGCTTGCATTCCAACAGTGAAACTATGAAGTGTACTCCACTCCACACCTGCAAGAGTTCTGATACAAGCTGTTTCTTCCATGGCAACACACAAGGCACATTTAAATTTCCTTTACTGCTTTAGAACAAGGAACGATCAAGTTAGGGAGCCTTGTATGGTCTGGATTCAGGTTTCTCCAGCCCAAGACTTCTCTATGCAAGTCTTTATGCGGGGAGCACAGGCTTCTGATGAACTAATTGAGCAGAGCCTCCTGCATGCACATGATCCCACAGGCTTATTTGTTTCTTTGGTTTTCTGTGGAAATTTGCAGAGCAATATACCAATCTCTATTTTTTAAAAAAATATATGAAAAAATGTAATTAAAATACCTTATAAATTCATTTGAGCCTCTCACTAAATGTATTCTGTAGCTTTTTGATATTTATTAATTGCAACTTGGTAAATATTTTCATAAACCAGAGATGTGCTTATACAGAGTGCAGACACAGGCCTGGATTTAGAGGAGGCATGTTAGTTTCCTTGTGAATGGCTGAGCAGCCATAAAAACGCAGCCCACCCATGGACACACTCAAATTCGCATCATGATCTGCCTTTTGTCACATATTGATGTGTGTGTTCATGATAGGAGCAATGCAGAGGCAAATGAACACCTATGTTTGTCTTCTGGAATGTTCCAGTGTGTTCAAGAATATTAAAAAGTGGGCAAATGAAAATAAAAGAAATAGTGGCCCTCAACTCTCCTTGAAAATTGCCAAGGACTCTCTCCACTTTCAAACTGCCCAAACTCAAAGTGCAGTTTTTTTTTTTAGATGAGTTCTAGAAATAATTTCTTCCTTGACTATTTTGCTTTCCATTTTCCTAATTCCAGCTCTTCCTGAGCTCAATAATAGAAAGGACTATCATTCATTAGACAATTACCATTTGCAGGTCAGTTCTACAAGATTTAAACATGTCTTCATGGTTAGTCTGTCCTCTCAACAAACTCTGAGGCAGGTGTTAATTTAAGCATTAGTTCACTTTATATGCAAATGCTATAGAGGTTTAGGGAAGTAGTTGACAAGTTTACAAGGATAGGAAAAGGCAGAAGAACTGGGATTCAAATCTAAACAAATCCAATTGTGAAGCATTCATGCTCATATTTCTCTAGCTCAACTCTCCTAGGTCTTCTCCCTAGGCTCTTTACTGTCTCTACTCATCTCACAGTGACAGTCAAGGTCTTTTACAAACTGAGTCAACTCTCTTTCCCCATACTTCTCCCTATGTTCTGGCTAAATCCTCATTACAGCTGGGGCCCTGACCTTTGGAGACACAGTGCAACCTTTGGTCCCCACGCTTTCCTAGCCTTTACTGCCAGGCACAGCTAATCCCAACTTTGTCCAGGACTGTTTTGTGGCAGCCCTAGCCTACAACATGTTTCCTTTGTAGCCAAAGTAGCCAATTTCTTTCTTCAGGTGGCTTTTTCATACCCCATTCACTCATTCTAGCAATTTAGCCACTCTGGTATGCATATTCACCTTTCTTGCTCAGGAGATAGAGGCACAATAAACAAGCTCATGGAGCATGGTCTTCCACTCACACAATGTCAGTGCCTCTGAGGATGATCTGAGAATGAGTCCTTGGTAGTCCTGACCTCACATAAGGAGGGTCTCCTGGGCCATGTGTCAGCTATTGATGAGACATATGGAACCGAATCTCCCTTCTGAGATTGAACTTGACCAGCCTGAGAAACAAGCATCAAAGATAAGTCCTGAAACTTTTGAGTGGCTCTATGGCTCTTATTTATCTCCATGACTCATTGTTCAACAATGTCCTAGTTCATTTTTTTTAGTAGAGGAAATAAGATACACATGACATAAAATTTTCACCATTTAAATAATTTTATGATGATAAAATTTAGATAAAATGAAATTGGTCATTGTAGTCAATGTTAGGTGCTATTTTGATAGCCGTAAGTAAATTCACATTGTCATGCAACTATTTTCACCTTCCATTTCCACACCTTTCTCATCTTTTCTCACCAAATCCTTGTACCCATAAGCTCCCCATTCCTACTCCCTCAAATCCCCAGAAGTCACATTCTGCCTTTGGTCTATGGGTTTGCTAATTGTAAGCACCTCACCTAAGTGAAACACATATGCATTATTTGTCCTTTAGTGACTGAGAATAATGTCTGCTAGGCTCTTCCATACTGTAGCAATGGACAAAATATTTCCTTCCTTTGAAAGGCTGAGCAGAATTTCACTGCACATGAGCCAAGGAACCTTGTGCTGCTCCACCTTGTGTTGACTGAGAAAAGCGCTGCAGTCAAATGGACAGACATGCATCTTTCCCCAACTGAAACTTCACTTCTGTTGTGTACATATCAGGAGTATAATTGTTGAATCATATGGCCATTCTGTTTGTTATTTTGGAGAAAATGATCACATTATCTACTCTAGAGATGGCAACTATTTTAATTTCCACCAGCAATTACTCTGCATCTTAACAACACTTGTGATTGTTCTGTCCACTCTCATGTGTGAAGTGTGATCTTATTATGTTTTTGATCATTTGAAAACATACACTATTACTTAATTCTAGGACACTTTCATTACCTCAACAAGAATTGTGTGTACCCTGTACCAGATTCTAATCTTCACTCTGTTTCTATGGATTTGCCTATTCTGGGCATTTTAAATAAACAGTTACCCAGCAGATGCAGACACAAAAGTGTCTGGTACCTTTTCCTTAGCATAACATGTTTAGGCTTATCCATGTATAGCATATATCCATGTTTGTAAGAGTTGGTTGTGTGTGTTAACTTTCAACACATTCATGGGTTAAAGTGAAGGTATCTTGTAGAGAGGTATTTTGTTTTGTTTTTAAATTTTTTATTATTATTGTGAAGGTGATTTATAGAGGGGTTACAGTCACAGAAGTAAGGTAAAGAGTACATTTCTTTTTTGATAATGACACCTTTTCCCTTGCTCTCTCCATGTTTTTCCCTCCCATCCCCACCCACAAGATGTATAGTGTATTTTCAATAGTGTCCAATAAGTACCATTGCTGCATTTGTTCACCTTTTGTCCTTCCATTTCTATGTCTTCCCTTACATTCCCAAAGACATATAAATGAACAAACAGAAAAAAGGAAATAAAAGAAAAAAACAAAAAGAAGCCCTCTTGTTTTCATTTCTTGGAGTTCATTTCAACATTATTTTGTATGATCAGATCTCATAGGCATTGTGCCTTTGTGTTCCTTTCCTAAGAGTATCCTCTCTTGGTCTCACTGTATGTGAATGCCTAGAGTCCTGTATAATTTAATTCATCATGTCCTCTGGTATTTCAGATCTAGCTACTGTATATGAGAGAAAACATGTACCATTTGTCTTTCTGAGCTTGGCTTACTTCATTTAACATGATTAGTTTTAGGTACATCCATTTTCCTAAAAGTAACATAATATTATTCTTTCTAATGGCTGTTTAAAAGTTCGTTGTGTATCACTACCACATTTTTTGGATCCACTCATCTATTGTAGGGCATCTGGGCTATTTCCATAGCTTGGCTGTTTTGAGTAGTGTAGCAGTGACCATGAACGTGCAAGTGTCTTTATGGCTTCCTGGCTCCTGATGTTCTGGGTAGATGTAAAGGAGTGGCATGGCTGGGTAGTAAGGAAGATCTAGGTTTAGTTTTTGAGGAGCCTCCAAATTGTTGCCCAGAGTTTACATTCACACCAACAGTACAATAGGGATCTTTTCCCCTACATTCCTGCCAACAATTGTTGTTCAGATTTGCAATGTTGGCTAATCTAACTGGGGTGAGATGGAATCTCAGAGTTGTTTGAATTTTCATTTCCTTTATGGAAAGGAATGATGAACATTTCCTCATATGTTTCTTTGCCATTCTTGTCTCTTCTGAGAAGTCTCTCCTTAGCTCCCTTGCCAATTTAGTAATTGGTTTATTAGCTTTCAGAGGGCCTAGTTTCTTGAGCTCTTTGTATATTTTGGATATTAGGCCTTTGTCTGATGTATTGCTGATAAAGGTATTTTCTAAGTCTGTTGTCTGCCTTTTTAGTTTAGTAACTATGTCCTTCACTGTGCAGAAAGTTTTTAGTTTGATATAATCCCATTTGTCAAATCTTTCTCCTATCTACTGTGCCCCTGGAAAATTTTTCAAAAAATGTCTGCTACTGCCTACAAGTATTAGTGTTTCTTATAATTCCTCTTGCAGTTAATTTCAAAGTTTCAGGTCTGACATTGAGGTCTTTGGTCCACTTTGATATCAATGCAGGGATCCAAATTTAGCTTTTGGCATATGGCAGCCCAGTTTTCCCAACACCAATTATTGTAGAGGCTATCTTCTTTCTACTGTATATTTTTGGCTCCATTATCAAATATAGTTTAATTTCTGGGTCTTTTAGTTTGTTCCAGTGATCATTGTGTCTATTTTTGTGCCAATGCCAAGCTGTTTTTGCTATTATATATAGTTCTGTAGTACAGTTTGAGTTCTGTGGTTGTGATACCAGCAGCATTACTTTTTTGCCTAGAATTGCTTTTGTTGTTCCATAAGAATTTTTGGATTATTTTTCTATCTCAGTAAAGAACTTTATGGGGATTTTGATGGTATTGCATTCAATTTGTAGATCATTTTTGGCAGGTAGCCATTTTTTTCAATATTGTAATATATGTAAAATGTTTTACAATATTTACAATTCTACCTATCTATGAACATGGAAGGTATTTTCATTTATTGAGGTCATCTTTGATTTCTTTCTTCAATTTTTTTTATAATTTTCACTATAAAGTTCCTTTGCTTCTTTAGTTAGGTCTATTCCTATATTTTTTTGTGGTTATTGCAAATGGAGTTGTTTTCCTAATTTCCCCTGCTTGTGCATTGTTGGTGTACAGAATGGCTACTGATTTTGTGGGCCAATTTTGTATTCTGCTACTCTGTCTAAGTTATTTATCAGTTCTGGGTGCTTAGGGATGGAGTGATTTGGGTTCTTTAGTTATAAGATCATGTCATCTACAAATAGGAATAGTTTGATTCTATGTGAATCCCTTTTATATCTTTTTCTTGCCTTTTTTTCTCACACTAGAAATTCCAGAACTATATTGAAGAGGAGCTGAGACAGTGGGCAGCCTTACCTTGTTCCTGATTTTAAAGGAAATGGTTTTAGTTTTCCACCATTCACTGTGATGTTAGCAGTTGGACTGTCACATATAGTTTTTATTATTTTGAGGTATATTCATTCTATTCTTCACTTTTCCAGAGCTTTTAGCATGAATGGATGTTAGGTTTTGTCAAAGGCTTTTTCTGCCTCTATTGGGATGATTGTGGGGTTCTTGTTGTAGATAGTTATATTGTATGTAAATAGCTTTCAAATCAATAGGCTTTGTATGGCAGATTACTGTCCATAAAGTATCCAGACCTCATTCTACCAGTTTTAAGGCATTAAGAAATGAAAGGAGGTATTACTGAAAGGAAGCATTCTGTTAGCAAACTCCTTGCAAAGTCTAACTCTAACAGAGTATACGCAATGTATATATTTAAACAAATGTATTTATTTAAACAAATGTTGGTTCATATTCTTATGCAATTCTTAACTATGTTTTTGTTTTATCATTGACTTGTAACTATTCCTTACATTTGTAGATAAAAAATTCTCTATTTTTAAATATTAGTATTAATCTGCGAAGCTATTTTTAATTTTTATTTTCACTCTCCTGATTGATATTTTTAACAATTCATGCTTTAATAGATACATAGGTAGACAGATAGATGATAGCTATATGACAATGATATGATACATGGATATATACATAGATACATACATGTTAATAGATACATACACATGTAGACAGATAATTGAGATGCAGAGTATATATTGAACTTTCTTTCTTTCTTTCTTTCTTTCTTTCTTTCTTTCTTTCTTTCTTTCTTTCTTTCTTTCTTTCTTTCTTTCTTTCTTTCTTTCTTTCTACCTGTCTGTCTGTCCGTCTTTTTTATTTTATTTTTTGATGACAGTTCTAGCACTTGAACTCAAGACCTGGGTTTAATTGTTGTGTTTTTTGGCTAAAGGTTACTTGAGCCACAGCTCCACTTCCACTTTTTTTGATGGTTAAGTGTAGATAACAATCTCATCAGACTTCCTTGCCCAGGCTGATTTTGAATCACAATTCTTAGATCTGTCTCCTGACTAGCTAGGATTATAAGGATAAGCTACTAGCACCTGGCTCTAGAATGGGTTTTTATTTACAATTTTATAATTTTAGCTCTTAGATTTTAAAACTCAACTGATTACAAATGTAGAATTTTGGAAAATTTTCAATAATAATCCAGTGGCTTATATGTTTTCCCTTGTACCAATAACACACTATGTTCCTTGTGGGTGTTCAGTAGGGAACTTTCGGTTCAAGGCAGGAGACTGGTGCATGGTTGCTGCTGCTCAGGACTAGCACCAGCACTGCTCAGAGGACACAGTGGCAAGGGTGACATTTAGTCATTTGATTTTTTTTTAACCAAGTTATAGTAAATCTTTGATGACTTTTTAGAATTTCATCAAAGTCAATTCAGGAACCCTATTTTTTTTCAGATTTTAAACATTTTTTTCATGTCTTTATAGAGGGACAAGGGCTTAGATCTTCCTAATCTGGCTTTGGTTGACATCCAGGCTTCCAATTTTGATATTCTTTTTAAAGTTATTTTGACTATGTGTCATTCTAGAATTTCCATATGAATTTTAGGATCACCATGTCAATTTCTGAAAAAGAAAGGCAGCTTGGATTTTGATAGAAATTTCATTGAATGTATAGAATATTTCTCTACAAACAATATTAAATTCTCTAAATTATATTAAGTGAAGTAAGCCAAGCCCAAAGAAACATAGGTCCCTTGTTTTCCCTTATTTGCAGTATCTAGTATATGTATGAGTCAAGCAGAATAGGTCAGATAATGTGATGTTAGGAAAATGAACCCTTAGATATGTATTTAAATGTTTTTTTCTTTCATGCATTTGTTTTAACTCATTTATAAGATTATTTCTTTGTTGCTTTGTATGTCCCTCCCCCACAGTATAACCCCTGCTTTCACTGTATTTGATGTTGGTATAATTTGTGGAGGGGAAGGGGAAAAACAAGTCGTTTAAGGATACAGGTGGACCCGTTGCTACTATGATAAGTACAAGTTGTCATGTCGAAAACGAACTTTACAACTCTGGTGCAGCGGGGGGGGGGGGGCGGGGGGAGGCTGGGAAGGGATGTGAAGGGTAAACAAAGGAGGAGGCTGCAATGCTTGATAAGAAATGTACTCATTATCTTGCCTATGTAATTGTTACCCCTCTGTACAGTATGTTCACAAAAAATAAAAATTAAAATTAAAAAATATTAAATTTTCTATGAACCTAATATTGTATTTTTATGGATATTGAGATCTTTAATTTCTCCCACTAATTTTTTGTTTGTTTTTTAGTTAATTAATTAATTAATTAATTTTTATTGTCAAGGTGATATATAGAGGGGTTACAGTTACATAAGTAAGGTAATACGTACATTTCTTGACAAACTTCTTACCCCTCTCCTTATTTTTCTCCCACTTTCTTCCAATAATGTTATACAATTTTTTATTATTAATCAGTTTTTTATTGTGAAAATACCATTCAGAGGGCTTACAATTACATGAGCAAGGTAATGAGTACATTTCTTATCAAGCATTGTTGCCTCCTCCTTTGTTTCCTCTTACCATCCCTACCCTCCCATCTCCCCCACCCTCTCCACCAAAGTTGTAAAGTTTGTTTTTGACATAACATCTTGTACATCCCATTGTTGTTGCAATGCCTGTATACCTATTTAAATAATTTGTTTTTCCCTTCCCCATCCCCAAATTATAACAACATCAAATACAGTGAAAACAGGGGTTATATATTGGGGGACAGACATACAAAGCAATGAAGAAATCACCTTATAAATATGTTAAAAACAATAACAAGAAAGCAAAACCATTTGAATCCTTATCTTGGGATTCATTTCACCTAACATCAACTTATCTGACCTTTTCTGCTTGTCTCAGACATACACTAGTTGTTGCAAATAAGGGAAACCATAGGACCTATGTGTCTTTGGACCTGGCTTACTTCACCTAATATAATTTTTCCATCTTTCCATTTCATAACAAATGGGGCAATGCCATTCTTTCTGATGGAGGCATCAAATTCCATTGTGTATATATACCACATTTTCTTGATCCATTCATCTACTGAGGGGCATCTGGGTTGGTTCCCTAACTTAGCTATGGTAAATAATGCAGCCATAAACAAGGTTGTACTGGTAGCCTTAGTATGGCCTTGTTTGTGATCAATCGTTTGGGTAAATGCCCAAAAATGGTATTGCTGGGTCATAGGGGAGCTCTATGTGGAGTCTTTTGAGGAAGCTCCATACTGCTTTCCAAAGTGGTTGACAAGTTTACACTCCCACCAATAGTGCAGTAAGGCTCCCTTCTGTCCACATCCCCTCCAGCATCTGTTGTTATTAGAGTTCTTGATTATAGACAGTCTAACTGGGGTGAGGTGGTATCTCAATGTTGTTTTGATTTGCATTTCTTTTATGGCTAGAGAGGTTGAGCATTTCTTCATGTGTCTATTGGCCATCCTTCTTTCCTCTTCAGAGAAGTTTCTCTTTAAGTCTTTAACCCACTTATTTATTGGGCAGTTGTTTATTTAAGACTTTGTTGTTGGGGGATTTAATTTTTTGAGTTCCAGGTATATTTTAGATATAAGACCCTTGTCCATTTACCTATCAATATTCCAACATCATTCTTCAAGGGATAGAAGAGGCAATCCAAAAATTCATTTGGAACAATAAAAGACCCGAATAGCAAAAACGATCCTTAACAGAAAGAACAGGTCTGGAGGAATATCAATACCAAATTTCAAACTCTACTACAAAGCCACAGTAATCAAAGCAGCTTGGTACTGGCATAAGAACAGACCCGAAGACCAATGGAATAGAATTGAAAACCCAGAAATGAACCGACAAACCTACAGCCATCTAATCTTCATAAGGGAGCTAAAAAAATAGAATGGAAGAAAGACAACCTCTTCAGTAGATGGTGCTGGCAAAATTGGTTAATCACTTGTAGAAAACTAAAGCTAGATCTTGATATATCACCCTGTACCAGAGTCAACTCCAAATGGATCAAAGACCTCGGAATCACCCTGAAAACATTACAGGACAGAATAGAGCTCCTTGGCACAGGCCGAAATTTTCTTAATAGAGATCCAGAAACACAGCAAATCAAAGAAAGGTTGGACAAATGGGATTGCATGAAATTGCAGAGCTTCTGCATGGCAAAGGACATAGCTAGCAAGATCAATATACATTCTTTGTATACAATTCTTGTATGTGTTGGTAAGATTATCTCCAATTTTTTCATGCTATTATAAATGGCATGCTTAATTTTATTTTTATTAATGTATAAAAGTATAATTGGTTGTTGTATAAACAGCTGTGGTTGCTAAATTCAGCTAGTATTTCCTTCTTGAACTAATTGATTAACTTTAATAATGATACTGGGCATTATTTAGGATTCTTGTGTGTGAAAGATCTTGCTAAACTCACTCATTATTTCAAGTTCTTTTGATTAATGTCTTACATTTCTATTTACAAGATCATAAAACTAGAGACAGTTTTACTTCTCTTTTTCAAATCTAGACATTACCTTTACTTATACCATTGCCCTGGTTGAACTTCTAGTAATGGGTAAGGTAAAAAATGGCAAGAATAAATCATCTTTGTTTTATTCTTCATTTTAGGGAACAAAGTTCAGTCTTTTACCATTAGGTGCAATTGTAGCTGTAGGCTTCTCCTAGGTCCATTTATCAGATTTACTCTTCTGATCATTGCTTTACCTTGTCTTTCTTTATTGTTTTTGTTTTGCTAATATTAAAGGCTGTTGGATTTCTCCCATTGTGTTTCATACATCTGATGACATCATACTGTGGCTTTGATCCTTATTCGATAGTGAGTTGCATTAATTGAATATTGAACTTTCTTAGGATTAAATCTCACTTGGCTTAATAGTGCAAACCTATATTCCAGCCCTCCAGATCCCAGAATCTAGGAGGACTGTGAGTTCAATTCCAACCTGGGCAAACCAATGAACCTAGTTTCAAAGGATAAATACACTAGGTGTCAGTGGCGAAGGTTGTGATCTAAGGATCACAGTTCAAAACCAGCCCAGCTAAAAGAGTCTGTGAAACTCTTATCACCAAGTATTAAAAATTCAGAAATGGAAATGTAGCTCAAATTATAGAACATCACCCTTTAGAGAAAAAGCTAAGGCATAGTGTCCATGCCCTGAGTTCAAGCTTTAGTACCAGCATCAAAAAAAAGAAGGAAAAAAAAGATTAAAAAGTTTATGCCATCTGACAATTGTATGATGTTGTTTATATGACATGGGGTTGCTTTTCTAGGCTTATGTTGAGGCATTTTTATCTAGGATATTAGAAATATTGGTTTATAAATTTTAATAGTTGTTTTAAATTATTATTTTTAAATAGTTGCACAGAGAAGTTACCATTTAACGAAGCAGTTTATGAATATAATACATCTTGATCAATGTCACTCCTTTCAACATTCTTTCTTACCCTTTCACTCATTTTCTTAACTTTGTAGACTATACATTGGATTCTCAATTGCATAACCTCTCTTCTTTTCCCTTGTCTAACTCTTTTCCCATGACCCCACTCCATCCTTTTCAAGTACTGCTTCTGATATTGTATCATTTATAAAGAAATGGAAAAACCTGGAAAAAATATGTTAAATGAAGTAAGTCAGGCCAAGAGAGAAAAAGGTTCATACAGAAGCTTACATGTGGAAGCTATATTTGGCTTTGAAAAATTTAAGTAAATACATTGGGTGATATGCAAGTGTATACAGATGTATTAACTGAAATGAGGTAGATTCAAGGGAGAATTCAAATCGTTTTCTTTTTAGTGGTATTTGCTCAGATGTCATTGTTCTAATAGGATTACATGGGAACAGTTCCTCCATGTTTTGAAACATATAGTGAAGGATTGATGTTAAATATTCTTTACATAACTGGAAGAAACAAAGAGGCTGATTTTTTAATACTAACATTTTTTGACAGTACAAAGATTGGAACTCATAATTTCATACTTGCTAGGCCAGCACTCTACAACTTGTGCCACACCACAGCCCAATTTTCTCTGTGGTAACTTCTTAAAAAATTACTGCTGGGCTGGGAAGGTGGCTTAGTGGTGGAGTGATTGCCTACCATGCATGAAGCCCTAGGTTCAATTCCTCAGCACCACATAAATAGAAAAACCCAGAAGTGGTACTGTGGCTCAAGTGGTAGAGTGCTAGCCTTGAGCAAAAGAAGCTCAGGGACAGTGCCCAGGCCCTGAGGTCAAGACTCAGGACTGCTGATTTAATTGATGTACTTGCTTAAGCTCATTTGGAATTTTTATTTCCTTTTGTAGGTCATTTGTATCAGTACTAATATTGCCAAGAATTTTATAGTTCTATGTTTCAGGCACAATAGTAACTATTTAGAAGTCAAAGAACAAAGGGAATGAAATACTAAATTGTACTCTTTTATTATTACCTCTAGTGTTGTTATTTGATTTTTTTTTTGGTTGGTTGTGGTGCTTGAACTCTGGGCTTGGGTGCTGTCCCTGTGTTCTTCAGCTCAATGCAAGTGCTCTACCACTTGAGCCACAGCGCCACTTCCAGTTTTCTAGTGGTTTATTGGAGATAAGAGTCTCACGGACTTTCCTGCCCAGGCTGGCTTTGAACCGTGATCCTCAGATCTCAGCCTCCTGAGTAGCTAGGATTACAGGCGTGAGCCACTGGTGCCCAGCTTTCTTTGATTTTTTTTTATTTGATTAGAATTTCTCTCTGGCCACAGGAAGATTATGAAAATCCTTTAGTGTAAGAAAGTCTTCCTTTCTGTATTAATAAGAAATGAATTATTCTAGCTTTTATTTATTTATGGGCCATCTATTTTGTTTTTTTCCCGTGGTAAGTTGTTGGATGTAAGATTGTTGGTTAGCAGAAATGTTTCTTCTTAACATTTTGAATAAGTCAGAATTTCGGACTTATTTTTCCTCTTTTCTTACTGGGCTGGCTTTGAACAGCCATCTCAGATCTCAGCCTCCTAAGCAACTAGAATTACAGGCATGAACCACCAGCACATGGCTTCAAGATTTTCTTTTTGCCTTCCTCTTTCAATATTTTTACCATGACCTTGGTGCTGTTTGGTGTGCTTTTCCCTATACACACACACATACACACATACACACACACATTAAATGTCACCTGTCACAAAGTCCCCACATGCCACCTTTTGTCATCACTTTTCTATTTGGAGATCCAGTCCCTCCGCTGGAATGGGTGGCAAAATACACGCTGAATGTGGGTAAGAATGTTCCCCAGCCCAGTGCTGGTGGCTCACACTTCTAATCCTAGCTACTCAGGAAGCTGAGATCTGAAGAATGACTTCAAAAGCCATCCTGAGCAGAAAAGTCCCTGAAACTTTTTATCTACAATTAACCACCAAAAAGCTGGAAGTGGAGCTGTGGCTCAAGTGGTAGAGTGCTAGCCTTGAGCAAAAAGCCCCAGGACCATCACACAAACAACAAATACCCCCAGTATGCCTAGAGCAGGCATTTCTCTGAGGGCTCTATTTGCAACTACTTTTCTAAATATCCCTATGGCTTATTTGTCTTGTTAAGCAGTTAAGCAGTGAAAATCACAGTCCAGGAAAACAAAGAGGGAGGTCTAGGCTTGATGGATACTGTGCTTCAATCTCTCAGGACGTAGATGCTCATTATTCTTGCAAGGTTTTATCTAGTGACCTTGGAATCTAGTAATGGGATTCACGAGCCCGGAGGGGGGGACAGAGAGAGAGAGAGAGAGAGAGAGAGAGAGAGAGAGAGGAAATGAGGGAGGGAAGGTGACAGAGAAAGACACACAGAGAGAGACAGAGAGAGGGAGAGAGAGAAATTAGAAGTAGAACTCTTCCACAGAGGCATAATTTGTTTGGAAAATGCAATGCAGATGGAAGAGAAAAAGATAAAAATCATTTTGATGATTAGTGAGTGTGCTTGGCTCAGAATTGTGAAAGGATGATTAAAAATGATTGCAAAAGCAAAAGTGTTCTGTGTAATTCAGAAAGGTAAAAGAAAGGAATGTGAGAGGTTTCCTAACAAGGGAAGAATATAAAAGGGGTGATATTGATCAGATGCATTGCACTCACAAATTGTTATGTTGAATTGAAACCCCTTAGTACAACTACTTAAAAATAATTAAAAAAATTAAAAAAGAAAGGATAAATATTTGAAGAGATAGGTATGTTTATTTGAATATTACACTTAGTACAATTATTCAAACATTACAAAATACTTTTCAATATGTACAATGTATATTTTTATGTATCAGTGAAAAATAAATTTAAAGAAAAATTACTATTTTTTAGATAGGACTCAAGAGATAGGGTTCTTGAGCAACAAATGTGAGCATCTGAGAACAATTCTCAGTACTACCAAAAAAGAAACATCATAATACTGTTTCTTATTTTATCTTGTTTCTTACCAACATGTTACCTATTAAATTTAATATTTTGGTCTTATTTAAAACCCACTTTTTTTAGGAGGGGAGGTTCTTTAATCAAAAATGTTTTGTCTTTTAAATACCAGCTCTTAGATTTTATCATTTGTTTCTGAAGCTGAACAATTTCTGAATACCACCTAATACTTTTTTCTTTTGTCATAAATATAAATACCATCAACATTTTTCTATAATCTTAAAACTAGAGTAGCTTGATTTGATATAAATATTGATCTATTTTACTTTGAGATATAACTTATTTTTTAATTACACAAAGACCACTGACTTCATCTAACTTTGTGAAAGTTTTTCTCATAGTAAATTTCAGATAGCAACTAGAGACTCTGTGCTGCATAAGGACACAAATTGAGAAATGACCTCAGTATTGCTCCAGGATCAAGTTTCAGAGCATATAAATTAGTTTACTTCTTTTTCTTTTCCTGGCTATGTGTTGTCCTCATATTCTTCTTTCTTCCTGGAGGACTGGCCTCTGCAGGCCACTTTGATATGATCAAAGCCTGCCAAAGGGCCCTTGGCAATAGCTGTATATATTCATATAGATAAACAGAGTAAATCTGCTCTGTCCTGGGATGGCTCCTTCCTACCAAGGGTTCATTTTTACAGTATGTACAGTAAAAACTCAAATGTTCTATTGGTTTTTGAAGCTTTTCTCATTCTACCTTATCAAATACCATTCTTATAAGAGCATCTTTTCTGTTTTCCTTTTGCATTAATTCCTCTGATATTAGGGAGCTACAGAAGAGAAACTCTTCTTAGGCATATTATTACTGATATTGGAAGAAAGCCACCTTGGTCCTTGAGTTGTCTTGTTTTTCATGATATCGACTGTTTTTTTATGTAGACGCTATGTGGGATTACTGGAGTCACGTTCTAAAATTTGTCTCATTTCTGTTGTTGAGGCTTCACTTTATCCTCAGGAAAATCCATGGGAGGTATCAGGCCCTATTACAGATCTTGGAAGCTTAATATCTCTCTCTCTCTCTCTCTCTCTCCTCTCTTTCTTTTTCATCCTTCCCCCTCTCTCTTCTCCATTGTGGGTTCTGATGACCAAAATACAAGGACTAGATCCACACATCATCTTTATACAGATGTCCACATATGACTAATGGTTTCCTTTGTGTTACAACTACCATAGACTCAGAGAAGTGAGAGTTCAGAACAAGTTCTTCTTAAAGATTATGAAACACTGCAGAAGTTAAAAATCTCATTTCATAATCCTGGAACAACAAAATAAGTTAAGATTCCTCAACAAAAATTTTGGACCTATTGAGCTGGTAAATTGTTAGCTAATGCTGAATGTGCACCCTAAAACAAACAATTGTTAGTTTTACAGCATGGTAGTCCAGACATTCTCACTGCGGTTCCTAATGTGATCGGTGAATTAATGGATAGTGACATGTTAAAAGTGTTGTTTCTGGGACAAACACTTCAGAGTGATGTAGTGAGGACCAGCAAAATTCTCCTTCATAAAACATTGAGAATACTGGTAACATGCAGCTTCTTTCAAAATCTGGAAGCTCATGAAAGCACTCAGAAAAATTTACACTATCAGGACAAAGACAGAGATTTGTGGTATTTGAACTTACTATGTAGCTATTCCACTTCCTGTAGCTCCTTGTAATGGCCTTAGAACCACAAAATGGTACAAATGTGGGACTAAAAAACTGTGCCTCATTTGCATGGGATTTTTATTTACAAGAATTATTACTAACAATATGTAGAAGCTCCCTGGAAAATCTTAGTCACAGGTTTTGCCTTTATTTGATCTCATTTACATTATATTTATTTTAAGCATCTCCATCGAAGTCCTCTATCAAGACAAGGAGTTTGAAGATTCCTCAAAAAAACAAAACATAGAACTATCTTATGATTCAACAATATTACTCTTGGGCATTTATCCAAAAGATTACAATTTGAGATAGAGTAAAACCATTTGCACAACCATGTTCATTTTGCTGCACTATTCACCGTAGCTAATGGATGGAAACAGCCCATATGCACCTCAATGGATGACTGGATCAAGAAAATGTACTATCCATACACAAGGGAATTTCATCATCAATTAGGAAGAATGACATTACATCATATTGCAAAGAAATGATATTAAATGAAGTAAGTCAGGTCCAGAGAAACAATGGATCCACATTTGCTCTCAAAGGAGGAGGAAACTAGAACTAATTTATAAATGTTCAAGTAAAAACATAAGGTTTGTTTTTACAAATAGACACAAGTGTATTCACCAAAGTATGGTATCTGCAGAGGAGAATTCAAATGGTTTACTCCTTAGAAAATTTATCACATATCCCAACCAAATGAATATCAGCAAACTCAGGAAACTGTCACTTGAAAGGTATGGAGGGGGAAAAGAAGAGGAGGAGATGGATGAATGAAGAGAGGAAAAGGAGGAGGTAGAATGAAGTCATAATGTTAAATGCATATCTTACAAAATTAAGAAAATTGAGAGGGAGTCTTGAGTTGGACAGGACAAGAGATGATTAAATGATGACATCAACAAGACATATTGTACTCATAAACTAATTTGTTGAATGGTAACTCATTTGTACAACTGCTTAAATAATAAAAATGTAATTTAGTGAAAATGGGACAACAGGAAGGAAAAGCTGGAAGAGAGGGAAGGAGAGACATTGTTCAAATAGAAATGCACTGTTTGTCTAACTTATGTAACTATAACATCTGTACATCACCTTTGCAGCAACAATAAAAATGCATCTAAAAATTGGTGGCAATTGTTTGACATTGCCTCCAATACTTCTCCATACTTCTTTCCAGAGGGGCTGAGCAAGTTTGCATTCCCTCTCAGTCAAGACATGTCAACTTCCTGATATTCATTTTTCTGAACTGCCTCTTAGTTGTTCAAAGGGCTTAGTGTACAAGATCTCAGTCCTGCACATACTATTCTTTACTCCATTTGGTTATGTGTATATGCGTATTGCCCAGAATGTATTTTCAAGTATGGTTATATTTTAGGTCTGACATCCAAATATTAGTGAAAACATGCAGCCATAGTCTCTCCGAGCCTGGCTTACTTCATTCAGTATAATCTCTCTAGTTTCTACCATTTCCCTATACATATCACAATGTTATTATTTCTGATGGATGAATAGAATCCTATTGCAAAATTTTACCACATTTTATTGTTCCATTCATCTGTTGTAGGGCAACTGGGCTGTTCTCGTAACTTGACTCTTGTCATTTGTGTTTCAATTAACATGGCTATGCTGATGCCTTTATTGTATCCAGACTTAGAATCTTTTGTACAAATTCCCAAGATGATACTGCTAGATCATAGACTAGTTCTATTTTTAGGTGGTTTTTGGTTTATTTGCTTTTTAAGGAATCTCCATATTGCTTTCCATAGTGGTTGCACTAACCTATGTTCTAAGCAACAGTGTATAAAGTTCCTTTGTCTTTGAATCCTTGCCAACTCCCTCTTTCTCCCACTCTGGCTGGAATGTTGGTGAAACATTGGTTGCAAGGGCTGAATAAATGGGTGCACAGCTTTGATACATCAGAGAGCAAAGTCAGCAGTATGGCCGATCACAGTCATCTTTGACTAACTGTCCCAACCATTACTTCATAAGAAAGAAAACTCTCTTGTCTGAGTGACTCTGCTGTGGCCTTATGTTAGCACAGTTTATAATCTAACATTGTGAGTCCCGCTCTCAAATCAATAAAGGAAACAAATTGAAAAGACATTCAAGTGAAGCCACTAAATATATGTGTTTGTATTCCCTCTCCTCTTCCAAGAAATGGGAAGTGGGTATAAAATTCTGCCTCTTCACACAAAACAGTCCTGATTGTCTGGTAGAAACTTGTTCATACAATTTTCCATAGTATAGACTGAAATAAAAAGATATCTACCTGAGACAGAAAATGTCAGCAAGTCATTTATGTGACTTCAAGAAGCCTATTCAAAGTTTGTATCATATCAGTAGATTGAACAGTTTGAAAACCTCAAACTATCACATGTAGAGCTGAAGAAGTGTTAAAGCACAAGATAAAGAGGATTTTGTAGAACAAATAAAATGTAGTCCAAGCTTCTCAATCATGGAGCTTGGCTCATTCTCAGCCTTAATGATTTCTTTACTCTGTGGTAAAGAAGTCAAGGATGTGTTCTCATAGAAAATATTTAAAAGCCACATCTGATTCCTACAATAGGTTATAGGGCAGTAGTCTCTCAACACAATCCTTCAGGGATAGTAAGCACTGATTTGCCATTCTGTTTGCTCTTTATTTTCTAGTGGGTAGTTTAGTCTTCAAAGTTTAAGAACAGTTTTTATTTAATGTTGAACAAATAAACATCATGCATCTATGTGCCTGGAGTGCATAAATAGTGTATGTGTATGCGTGTATGCGTGTGTGTGTGTGTGTGTGTGTTTGTAAAGTATATAGTTCACAGCTTCTTAATTGGCCATAATAATCTTGACCTCTGTGCCATCGTGTAATTTCCCCCTAGGAAATGTGGGTAAAACCTGGAACTTACTTAGTGCTACCCAATACAGTGTAGAAAACCGATGAGACGCTATTGCTAAGATTAGGTTAAACAGAATTGTGATGCCCATTTTGTTCGTAAACTCTCTTTGCTGGCCTTGATAAAGCCAATTGTTCTAATAACTGAAGCAAACCTGGAGACAGTAGCAAGCTTGGAGAGCTGCATCAGCCATCTATTGCTGTATGAGTAATCACATCCATGTAGAGGCTTAAAATTGCATGTTTATTATTGTATACTGCTGTGGCAGGTCTCTAACATGGACCCTTTGATTCAGGGTCTCAGAAGTATAATGAAAGTACTGGGCACAGGTCTCACTTGAAGGCTCAACTAAGGAAAACCACGCCTTCCAGCTCAGTCAATTGTTGGCAGGATTTCAAGAGTTACCAGGGTGTTCTATCTTGGCCAGGAGAAGTTCCTCCTAGTGTCTTGCCACACAAGCCTCTAATAAATGACATTTATTTCATAGAAGCCAGTCAAGGAGAAAATCTGTTGAGAAGACTATGCACAAATCCTTTCTTAGCCTAACTTCAAAAGTGGAATTCTACATAGTGTCTTGTACATCTCAGTGTTACAATGGCTTAACCTGTATCCTTATTTCATCATTTTGTTATTTCCCTTCCCCTCCCCAAATAAGAAAAATGTAACCCCACTGTACAGTATCTTTACAATAAAATATATATACTAAAAATAAAAAAAACTATGAAAAAGTAGAATTCTATCCCTTTCCTCCTTTAGGGAAAATCTATTCAATTTTTTAAAAATGTTAACTATCTGATTTGTATTTCCTCAATTTCTATTTTATTCTCTTTTTATAGATTTATTTTACATAGAGCATACTAATTTTCATGTAATTACTTGTTTTAATTATATTATATTTAAGTAGCTGTACAAAGGAGCTGCCATTCAACAAATCAGTTTATATGAACAGTGATTGAGGCCACCCCTTTCATCATTCTCTTCCATACCTCTCAACCCAACCCCTCCCCTTAAATCGGTTTAATTTCATAGGATATATATTGAATATTATGATTGCATTCTCCCTCCTTCCTTTCCCCATAGCTTTCCAGTGCCAGTTTCCTAGTATTCCTTTGTTGGGTTGTGATTTTGTCTAAGGAATTATACCATTTGAATATTCCCCTGAAAATACCATACTTCAGTTAATATATTTGTGTACATTTGCATACAATCCTGTATGTGTTTCCTTGGACACTCACAAATTAGTTCTAGCTTCCACATATGAGAGAACAATGCATCCTTTGCTTCTCTGAGCCTCACTTACTTTACTTACAATAATCTTTTCTAGATCTGTCCATTTATTTGCAAATGATGTAATATCATTTTTACTAATAGATGAGTAAAATTCCATTATGAGTATATACAACCTTTTCTTGATCCATTCACTCACTGAGGTGCATCTGGGATGCTTCCATTCTTTAGCCTTGGAGAATAGTGAGCAATAAGCATGCTTGTGCAAGTAGTTTTACTGTGTCCAGTGATTTTTGGGATAAGTGCCCAATATTGGCACTGCTGGATTACAGTGTGTTTCTATGTTTAGTTTTTTGAGGACTCTCTGAACTGCTTTCCAGAATAGTAGTTTAAGCCACAGTACTGGCCTAAAATATACCAGTAAAAGGTAAGTACATGATTGAGCAAGTTTACATTCAACTATATATTTATTTTTCATTTTTAATGAAAGTACTGGGGCTTGAATTCAAGGCTCTGATGTTGTCCTTTGACTTTTTCACTGAAGGAAAAAAGAAGTATTTTTCCCACATTTTTCCACTTGTAACACCTCTATTTCCAGTTTTTTGGTGATTAATTGGAGATAAGATTCTCATAGTTTTCTGTCTTAAGTTGAATTTGAACTGTAATTCTCAGATCTCAGCAGCCTGAATAGCTAGGATTATAGGCATGAGATACCAGCCCCTGGCTTTCTTATTGATATTTTAAGATTAAATTTTAATTTTTAAGATTAAACATGCTTTTAATATTCTCTAATCTCTCATTCATGATTTTTACTACTGTTTCTATTTGTTTTTATCATATCTTGCTTTATGAACTTTAACTTAAAATTTTGTATTATGTAAACATTCTTCTAGAGTTTTGTAGTTTGATTTTGTATTTCATTGTGAGAGTTCCTCAAGGACTGATTTTGTTTTTCATTTCTTTTGTTTTTCATTTCATTTTCCTCCTTCCAAGGGAGATTTTTAATTATCCCTGGAATTTGTTTCAAATATACAATGTACTATCAACTTGGAACAACTTAAAACTCTTTCCTTTCTGATCTTTTAAAATTAAGTGTGTCCAATGAACTTAACCTACAGGTGACAGGCAAGAAGAGTCTTATAAACTTGAAATATTTTTCAACTCATCCCAGTTAGCACCAATATGCTAAGATAATTTTCCTTGTAGTTTCTGTGTCTGTTTATTCGAGTGTTACGCAGTTCATCCTTATACTGGTTATGAAATCCTCAGGGGTACCATAAGTGTAGGTATTTATTTAGAAAACCCCATCTTGACTGCCCCAAGAATGTATGTACTGAATCTTCAAAAATAGATCCTTATTTTCCCATATTTTGGGCAAATTCTCACAGGTTCAAAGTAAAGCACATATGTGCTTTATCCTCCTTAATTTTTGGGTAATAGTTCCCTACTTTCCCCCTAATCTATCAAAGTCTTAAAGTATTTTTGTTCTTTCTAGATTGTTGTTGCTTTTAATGGGTTAATATGGTATCCAATGTCTAATAACTGGAAATAGAGATCTGTGAAAAGATAGTTCAAGGGATTGTATCTCCATTTCAAACTCTAAACAAATAAGAACACACACAGAGATTGGCTCAACTCTAGCCGATTGTAAAAAAGGAGGGAGGAAGGGAGAGAGAGACAGAGTGTCAGAGAGAAAGAGGAGGAAGGAGGAGGAGGGAAGGAATGAGGAAGTAATGAAATAAGGATGAAGGACCACTGTACTAGAAGAGTAAGGGCAGAAACCATTTGGAGATGGAACTACAAACTTAAGGTTTCCATCAGTTAGTGTAGATAATCTGATACAATATAGTATCATCATAAACATTATACCGCTTACTTATGTGAAATAATTATTGCACTTAGTTTTTTATTTTTAAACATTTTAAATATGAGTATCTAAAATTGCTGATAAGCATACTTTTCCAACATCATTTATTAGTTTATCATTTGTAAAATTCTGGGAAATAGTTTTTCACATATCAGTTTGTTATTCTATCAATTAATTCAGGCAATCGTGATTATGATGTCCTAATGGACTTGATACCATCACCTAAAATGAATTAGGAAAATTCTCAATAAGTTTATAGTAAATTGAGAGATGAGTTAACAAATGACTCAGATACAGAGTCATTGAGTGTTATTGAAAGTAACACTTCTATGAGAAGACATAGTGCTAACCTTTCTGCATCACACATCTTTATCTTATCCTCTAGCTCCATCCATAATACCACAAATGACTGAATTTAGTTCTTTTCTATAGTTGAGAAATATTTCATTGTTGAATATATGACAGTTTTCACCCATTTGTCCATTGATGAACACTTTGATTTCAATATTTTGAAATATTGTGAACAGCACTACAACAACAATGGAAATACTGGAATTTCCAATATATTGGTTTCATTTCATTTGGGTAGATACCCAGTAAATCAAATCCATGAGATATCACCTCTGCTCAATTAGAATGGCCATCACCAAGAATTAAACAAGACTTTTGGTGAAAATGTGGGGAAAGAAACTCATACACTGTTGGCAGAAAAGTAAAATAGTAGTATCATAACAGATAACAATATAGAAATTCTTTGGAACTACCTGAAGGTCCCCAAAATACCCTGGGTTCAAGAAGGTTTGTTTTATTAAGTCATAAATGGTAGTACTTGCCAGTGATGATGCAACTTGTTTCAAACAAAATTGAAAAAATTATCAACCAAAGAGGATTGGTGAATCACAGATCCCAACCCAATCCTACAGTGACAATGCACAGGGAAATCCAAGCCCACGGTGACAAGCCACTGGGAAATTAAAGCCCCTCATGTTCCTGTATGTTGGCCCTGGCATCTGGTCACTGCCACAGAGGCGTGTGCAGGGACAGAGCTCCCCATGGGCTATCACAGCTCTAACCTGAGTGGAGGATGCTGCAGCTGGCCCTGTGACACTCATCAGGTTTCCCTGGAGAATGCCAAACACCACTTCCATCCACTGGAAAGGACTCTAACCTCTTTCATAATCAGACACATACAGTTCAGCCTAAGCAAAATGGTAATAAGTAGAGAATTGTGTTGAGGAAACCTCATTCCCAGAACCCGTTCTCCCAACTAGCTCCACTTATTTTGTCCCTTACAGCTATTTGTTGTTTTATTTGTTGTTGTTGCTGATGCTGCTGTTGCTGTTGTTGGCCTGTACTAAGGTTTGAATGCCACCTTGGGTCTTGCTGAGATGGTGTTCTACCACTTGAGCCACTCTAGCCCTGCTTTTTGCTCATTATTTTGAAGATGAAATCTTCAAACTGTGATCTTTTAGTTATCAGACTCCTAAGTGGTGAGAATTACAGGCATTAACCACCAATACCTAAATCATTTTTTAAAATAAGATTTCACACTTCTACCAAGCCCAGCCTCAAACCACTGTCTTCCTACATCTGACTCCTGAGTACATGGGATTACAGATGTGAGCCACCTCATCTGTCCCATAAATCTCATTATGTACCTTTCATTCTGTGATTCTTGGTGAATTTAATTATTTTTTATTTTTTTCTGGTCGTGGGGCATGAACTCTAGGCCTAGGCACTGTCCCTCAGCTCTTCAGCTCAAGGCTAGCCCTTTACCACTTGAGCCACAGTGCCACTTCCGGCTTTTTTCTTTTTGCTTATGTGGTGCTGAGGAATTGAACCCAGAGCCTCAGGCATGCAAGGCAAGCACTCTACCATTGAGCCACCTTCCCAGCCCCGGTGAGTTTATTTTTGATCCCTGGCTGATAGAAGATGGAAGATTAGCTAGGTGTGGAGAGGAAGGAAGGAAGGAAAGAGGGAAGGAGGGAAGGAGGTAGAGAAAGAAGGAAGGGAGGGAGGGAGGGAGGAAGCATGAAGGAAGGAAGGAAGGAAGGAAGAAAGGGAGGGAGGAAGGAAAGCAGGGAGGGAGGGAGGGAAGGAGTAAAGGAGGAAGGGAGGGAAGAAAGGAAGGAAGAAGGGAGGGAGAAGAAGAGGGAGGGTGGAAAGAAGGGAGAAAGGGGGGAAGGAAGGAAAGAAGGGAGAAAGGAGGGAATGAAGGGGGAAGGAGGGAAGGATGGAAGGAATGGAGAAAGGAGGGAATGAAGGAGGGAGAGGAGGGAAGGAAAGAGGGAGGGAAGGAGGAAGGGAAGGAAGGAAGGGAAGAAAGGAAGAAGGAAGGAAGGAAGGAAGGAAAGAGGAAAGGGAACCATCACAGAAGGAGTACTCAGATCCATGACTAGTTATCAAGTGTCTGTGTAGTGAGGAGACCACTACATTAGCTCACAGGAGCCCCTCTGGGAATAATGGAATCCAGAGCCATACTGTCATGAATAATGATGCCCCTCCACTGCTCGCAGCTTCTACAGAGCCCAGGAAATAAAACTGGGGTCCAGGGAGGACTGTCGAGACTTGGAGCCCTGGCCTATGTGTTCTCCTTAAGTCCAGAAACACCTGGGAGTCCTGCGGGGCCGGTAATTGATGAGCTCTGTCAGCCAGCCTGTTTCCCACTGCAAATGGCTATGCTTGGAAAGGTTGATTTATTTGTGTTTTATGGCTTATTTTGTGGTGAAGAAAAATCAATAAAGCCATTCATTTTTACATTTTAAACGTGCCAGGCAAAATCAGAGCATCATCAAACCTATGCTTTCTGCTCTATTTCCAAAGCTGAGCAGGTAAATGAAATTAAACTTTGACTTGGCAATCAACCCTCTGCCTTCCCACATTCCGGGTACTGGAAGAAGCCTGGAAGAGGACTGGCTTCTACTGCTGGGAGCTTGCTCAGGTTGACATACCAGGAACCCTGCTGCCTGCTGGGCTCCAGCACTCAGGACCTCCCAAGGCAGAGCTAGGAAGCTGCATGCACCATGTGTCTACCCTCTCCTCCTTGTCTCTTGCAGGGAGTAGACAGATCCCTCAATGCTGGGCTCTGTGTCTAGGAGCATAACTGTTTCTCCTTTCACAAAGCCACCTTTCCAGCAGCCACTGCCCTTCCCTCTCACCCCCAGCCTGACTGGAGGAAGAAACAAGCACACTATTATTAATATACCAGGATCTGCATCTGATTCTGCAAGGAGCTAATCTCATAAGGAGAGGGAACAAGAGAGCCTTCCTCCATGGGAGCCCCTCTTCCCCTGTCTGTCTGTCTATCTGTCTGTCTGTCTAACATCTCCCTCTATATTTGCCTGTCTCTCCTCTGCATCTTTCTCTCTGTCTTCCTGTGTCTCTGCCTGTCTCCTGTCTTTCTCTCTATGCCTGTTTCTGTCTATGTCTTGTATGTGTGTCCTCCTCCTTTTCTTCCTTTCTCCAGATTTTATCTTTGCCATCTGTGAATAGACAACCCCCATTTTAACTCTGGTACCTCCACCCACCTTCTTGAATGTTCTGCTGCTCTGAGCCATGCAGTGCTCCTGTCGCTGTCCTCTTCCACTACCAGACCCACCCACCCATGACTCTGTTTGGTGGCTCAGCTGCTGTCCCACACAACCTCCTCCATGTCTGGTTCTTCTCTTGGTCTTTTCAGACACAGCTTTCTGACACAGTTTCCTGACCTCCTTCATAGCCAAGTGCAGTGGGCACCTTTCAGTCTTCAACCATTTCAGTGATCCTATGATACCAAATGTGGCATCTGAGGACATTTGATTTTGGCCACCTGCTCTCAAGCCCCTCTCTTGCCATTATGCTCTTTCTCTATGCTGTTTCTCCTCTTCCTTTTGTTTTTTCTTAGGGGTTGTGCCCCATCCCCTTTCCATCTCCTTCATCCTGGGTGATTTAATCCATGCGTAGAGCTCCATTTGTTTGCACATAACTGTCTAGTCAATGTTTCCAGTTCATAGACCTGTGCAGTTTTTGTACTTGCTACCAGATACCCAGGCTGCCATCATCATAACCAGAGATCGTTCTTGCAGGCCACTGTTCCCAGTGCTCTCTGCTCCAGGTTCCACATTTGCATAGATAGCACAGCCCTCTGAGCAGGTGTGTGACCCAAAAGATATGCAGGCACTACAAGTGACTCCAAGATCATGTAACCCTGGTGCTAACCTCTTGGCATCAGAGAGTCCCAAAGCTTTAGACTTGTTCCACTTCCCTCCCACTGAACTACAAGCTTTCAAGGCCTGGACCACATTTGAGCATTTGACTGAGATCTCATAAGGACAAGGAATAGGAGACAAGTCTTCTACCTATGCTTGCAGATAAAGGACATCAGATAATATATCTACTATAAACATATTAGGTGATAGACTATCAGCTTGGGTTCAGGACTGTCTCTACAGCAGTGGGAAAAGTGACTGTTTCTGAAAGTAAGGGCAAGATTTCCCAGTGGGAAGCTGAGATAGGAGGTATGCAATAAGGAAAAGGCACCTGGACAGAAGAAGAAGTGATCTTTCAGAAAGAGGACGCACACACAAAACAAACAGGATCTTTCTCCATTTACTTGTATTAGCAGTAAGTGCAGCTGTGGGGAGGAGGCAGCCAGACTCCAACAAACCAAAGGAGGGACAGCTCAGCAGGCTGATGAGCTCAGCTTCAGTATGATGATCATGAGAGAGCATACACTGAAGTTGGAGAAGGACCTAGATAAAGGCTCCAGAATAACAAAGAAGAAGAAGAAGAAGAAGAAGAAGAAGAAGAAGAAGAAGAAGAAGAAGAAGAAGAAGAAGAAGAAGAAGAAGAAGAAGAAGAAGAAGAAGGAAGGAGGAGGAGGAAAGGGGGGTTGTTGGAGGAGGAGGAGAGGAGGAAGAAGAAGAAGAAGAAGAAGAAGAAGAAGAAGAAGAAGAAGAAGAAGAAGAAGAAGAAGAAGAAGAAGAAGAAGAAGAAGAAGAAGAAGAAGAAGAAAGCAGAGGAAGAAGAAAGCAGAGGAAGAAGAAGAAGAAGAAAGCAGAGGAAGAAGATGAGGAGGAGGAGGAGAGGAAGAATGGGAAGGGAAAGATGAAGGGGAAGAAGAAGAAGAAGGAAGGAGGAGGAGGAAAGGGGGGTTGTTGGAGGAGGAGGAGAGGAGGAATGGGAAGGAAAAGGTGAAGGGGAAGAAGAAGAAGGAAGGAGGAGGAGGAGGAGGAAGAAGAAGAGGGGGAGAAGGAGGAGGGCGAGAAGGAGGAGGAGAAGAAGAAGAAGGAAGGAAGAAGAAAGGAGGAAGGAGGAGAAAAGGAGGAGAGGAGGAGACAGAGAACCCTGAATTCAAATCTCCTTTAGCAGAATAAGCAGGCTGGAATAGAGTAAGTAGGAGATGAGGCTTCTAAGGGGAAGCATCTGGCACCCCACCTGGGAAAGCCATTTTTGAGAACTTCTTTTTGCTTTGCTGTTCACAGACTTAGACTGGCCATATGGTGGGCAGTATGAGCAGCACTGAAGGTTGGACATGAGCCTTACGTTGACATATTGGAGGAGCACAGAGACTCAAGATAATGCTGAAAATTATCTGTGACCAACTTGTGACAGATCTCCCCAAGATGAGAGAGCTGAGCCGAGTCTCGTCTCACTGACAGACAGCCCACTGGTCTCTAGCCAATAGTTTGCCATTGCTAACATTTAGCTCCAATGCCTAAGACTTGTGCCCACAGCAAAACTTGCATTGCTGTGCATCCTCCCCAGATCTCCTCATGGTCCCCATCCCACCCTACCACCACAGCGACTTCTTCATTACTGTGGGGTGACCAGTTTGGTCACCAGCAGGACACCAGCATCAGGACCAGCCTGGAGATCCTAGTGTGTTTGTTTCATTTGCAATATCTCAGTGGCCTCATGGTTCAGCCCAGGACTTGAGGCTGGGGCCATCAGAGTTATTAGGGAGTTATTAGTGAGGAGCATTGACTTACACACGGATGAAATACTGATTGCAATTGGATGAACAAAAGAACGGGTTGAACTGGGTGGTGAGCTAACTATGGAGTTCCTCATTTAAAGGTCAAGAAGTTATGAAACAATGCTGTTTCCAGAATGGTGAAAATGGGATATAAACTGGTACATTTTAGAAAAATAATGCAGTTTTTCAATAGCATAGAGAAGGGAGATGCTGCGGATCTAAACTGTTTATAAAACAGCAGGGTGAGCGGAAAGGAAGAAGGGTTCAGTGTGCAGGATTGCAAAGAAATAAGCGCATGTTGTGGCAGAGTCATTATTAAAGGCACATAGAACAGGTGAGCCATGGTAGGGGAGGGATAGCCCACAGAGCTCTTTCACAAGGAAATGCAGCGGGACAGTACAGAGAGGAGACAGGGCCAAGTTAGAGTTCTACTAGATGAAGATAAAGCATGCACCAGGCGACACATGGTCAGGAGTCCTCCAGGACTAACAAATTGCTACAGCAGCAACACCCTTTTAAAATCACAAAAGCTTAAACACTCAAGTTGGAAAGAACATTTGATTCCAGGCCTTATAGGCAGCTATGTGAGCTATAATTTTTTCAGGGATGTGGGAATTCTCTCAAAACCCTCAGGTCAAAAGAAGAACATAGAAGACCCACAAAAAAAAATGAGCGTTGGGCTCTTTGGATAGCAAAGCCTGGCACAGAGGCCTGGCCCCAGAACTCAGGGACATGTCAATCTGTCTTGTTTTTATCTGAAAAGTATTATCAGAAATCAGGAGTTCAAAACTCACACAATGGTGCTAGTCAGCTTTTTTTCACATTAATAAAATACCTGGGAGAACTAACTCACCAGGAGGAAATGGTATCTGGGCTCACAGTTTCAGTCCATGGGTGTTTGGTTGCTCCTGTTTCTTGTGGGCCTAAGGTAAGATAGCTGAAGAGAACAGGCTGCATGTGGAGAATAGAAGTGTTAGGGCTGCAGCTTACCTTGACTCAATCCATTATGTAAAGTAATAGAGAATAACAGCAATAGAGAATAAACGCCAAAATAGAAGGAGTTTACATTTTTGTTTAAGCAATAAACAACTACCATCTGGACAAACTGGTAAATAATTCAACTTAAAAACACATGGGCATATCAAATCCACATCAGAAACTCCAGGATTATTCAACAAATTATCCCCAAGACTGCTATAAACTCTCTCATCTGAATCATATCAAAATAGAGACTTCTAACACTGGGACATGGTCAATAGACCATCCAACATATACATCCAGGATTAACAGAAGATGAACTCTGAACTCAAAACTTTGTACCTGGGACTTCTTAGCTCCTTACCCTGCCTGATGTGGTCCATTTAAATTGCCATCCATCTAGAGCTAATGGGTCCAAGAACCAGTAGACTCACCTGTCTGATATCAGTTCTGCACCCTTAGCCAGCATTGCTCCTGGAAGTGGTGCCACTTTGTTTTGGCACCATTGATACTCCATAGCTCTGAGACACTCCGTGATAGGGTTCTTACTAGCATCTGATCTGACCACAGAATATTTTTATCTGCAACCTTGAATATGTACCCACTCTCTGCTGCTACCTTAAGCAAGACCTGTGGCCACTTGTAACCCAAGGTTGGTAACAGCTATCCTGTAATCACTATATTATTGTGAATTCTAATGTGTCATCTGAGAATTAATAATAGTAATTAAGATTGCAATAAGGAACCTGTGTTGTCAGTGGCTTAGTCTATTAAATGAATTAGGTAGTACTTGATAAATTAATGCCAACAAAATTCACTTCACTCATCAATTTATTGTTATTCAATAAATTCTGACATTATGGAAAGACACAACTGTGTCCATCTATACTTCTAACATAGCTTACTTACAACACAGCTGACCTTGACTGGAGTGTGTGGTAGAGACATACAGCTTACCTCATAGCTCAGAAGTAAAAGAATAGGGATGCTGCTATACACTTCAAAGGCATACCCACAATGATGCTCCATGTCTTAAAGGGCTTTCTACCTCCCATCGGTGCCATTTCTCTGGAGACTGAGCTTTTAGTGAAAGGGCCTTTGAGGACACTTAAACTATAGCAACAAGTCCCTTCATGAAGGAAGTTATCTGAAGACAAATCCATCTGAGGGACATAAATGAGAAAAAAAGGGTTAATTCAGAATCACCAAGATGTGTCTCATTGTGACACAAACACAAAGCATTGTGTTCATAAGCTACTAATGTAAGAAAACTGATTAATGGCATTTTGAAGAGAACACTATGTGTTACATTAATGGAGAACACAAAATAGAAGGGAACTTTGAGGGAAGGGAAATCTACTAAATGTTCTATCATCTTATTCTTACATGGAAAGATTAAAAAAGAACATTTTCATCTTTGATAAGAATAAAATTATAATAAATAAATTTGACAACAGAAAAAGATGTTCTAAAAATAAAACATATTTATTCTGAATCTCAGAAGAAAGTGAAAAAGTGCTATTGCTTATTTGCCAAAATATAAAACAAATGATATAATATTAGATTAGAAATGTTAATTTGTAATAAATATAAATGATTTAAAACCTTATTCAATGACAGATTTTTATATTGGAATAACAAAACCAAACATTGAACCTTATACATCTTATATGAAGCATGATGAAAACAAAATGACAAAAATGTTGCACATAAAATAGTGCGGTGTGTTAGCATAAAAACATAAATTAAATAAAGCCATCTTGAGTTAGAAGAACTCAGGGGATTTGGCTTGGGGTCCAGATATTTGGGGAGCACAAAAGGAATGTTTTCCTATTAATAGAAAGTACAATGTTTTCCTATTAATAGAAAGTACAAGTTGGCTTTGGATCTGTAGGACAACATGTGAATTCATTTTCCATCATCAACACGTAGGCACCAGTGATGTTTTCCCATCTTGGACTAATAGCAATCCATATGGTCACAAACACTTAACCATACACATGTTTGTGATCATCTTCTCTGGTGACTATAAATACACAGGATTTGTTTCCCTGAATCATCTGGTATTTGCAGACACAATCAGATTAATATATGATAATACACTGGGTGTATAAGATCCATTTTACTGGCCCTTTTAGAAGAATCTGGTCCAGAAGAAGCCTGGAAAATATAAGAATTGAGGAAATTCCTATTCCAGAATGCAAAGATAAGTAGAAATGGAATATTTCAGGCCTTTAAATTAAATTTGTTTCTTTAACATGGTCTTTCTCTTCCCCATTACTCCTTGTTCTCTTTCTTTCACCATCAATCCCTCTTTCTACTTACAAAAGTAATACTCAATTCTCCTCTTAGCCCATTTTTCTTCATGTCCTTTATCTTATTTTTCATCGCTTAAGATATATATTGGGCAGAAAAACTATTCAATGCTGTCTGCAAGGGTCACAGTGGAAGGAAGGATGGTGGAGTATTTTCAGAAATAAGCATTGTTTATGTCTCAACTTGTTCCTTGTATCTCTGGTGATTTATCAGTTGTATACGTACTTTGCTGTTTTTGCTGTAACCTCTTATGAATGAAAACAATGTAACTCACAGAATTTAGGAAATGAGATATTCCACAAAAAGGACAGGCCCTCTAACTTGCCTTGAATGAAGAGGAAGTCATGGCCAACTAAGCCATGGCCCCCAAGGAGCAAGGACTACTTGCTCTGCAGACTGCAGACTGCTGCCCTTTATTTACTGATGCCCTCAATGCCACTCCTTAATGTGTACAAAATGTGTAATTGCTAAAGAGTGTGTATCTGTAGACAGAGGCACTGGTTTCTATGCTTAGGAAGTTTTTGCCAAGTTATTTGGCAAAAGTCCCTTGAATTTTTACTTATATTCATAGCAGACAACCCGATTCCTAAATAGCCCTATTCCTCCCTATTTATCTGTCTCAAATGGAACAGGTTAGCCAAATATTCTCCTGCAACACAAAAAATAACCCTAATCTGTGTGCCTGAGTACCCCCAGAGTTAATTCAACTATCCCAGATAGGCCTAATTCCAGTCTTCTAGACCCATTAAGAGTTTATTATTTCAGGCATAGATAGGGAGATGTTTACAGCAAGCTACCTTCTCCTTCATTTTTTTTTGTCTCTGTGATTCAGCTGAGAATGAAGTGCAATTCACAGAGAAACTAGCTACTTGGGATGCTGAGATCTGAAGATCACAGTTCAAAGCCAGCCTGGGCAGGAAATGAGACTCTTAGCCCTAATTAATCACCAGAAAACCAGAAGTGGTGCTGTGGCTCAACTGGTAGAGTGCTTTCTTTGAGCTGAAGAGCTGAGGGACTGTGCTGAGGTCCAGAGTTCAAGCCCCACAACAGACCAAAAAGAGATGGGGGGGAGAGAGATAGAGACAGAGATAGAGACAGAGAGAAACAAAGTTCAGACTGCAAATACTGCCAGAAGTCCAGAAAAGTAGTTCTTCCCATAAGCCACTCTTCTCTGCCTCATGAAAGGAATACAGAAGATCAAGAAGTAGGAAGCCAGGAACACTTTGATTTGCTCTTCTTGATTTGGTAGAATGTTTCACTTTGCTGGTGAGAAGCACTTTTCCATTTCTATGTTCAAAAGTGGTACATATGGCCTTAAGGTGAGCTGAGCCTGCCACATCGTTAGAAGCCATTTGTCTTGCTGCTGGTGATGTGGTAACACCAGGACTGGGTGCTGGTGTGAGCATTTAAGGAACTTCAAGGGTCTGTAGAGAGCTCACAGGAAGGTGAGCTTGTAAAGATAGTGTCTCCGTGTCAGAGTTCTTTGGCATAAATATGACCAATCTATTTAAGCAACCAGCATTTGGAAGCGTGACTGTAAAATGAATAAATGTTTGAATGAGAGCTTCTCACATATTCACAGGATGGAAAGGTAACTTAAGGAAAGGCAAAGAAGGAAATGTATTTCGGAAAAATGCTGCGGGCTTCCATGCGTGGATGAAAGCTGCCTCACAAATACAAGGTAAAAATATACCCTCAATGGGAGAAGATGGACTGTCTACCCAAGAAATATTCTTCATAAAGGGATATGCATAATGGAGCCCATCTGTAATCCTAATACTTGGGAGGCTTATGAGTTCCAGGCCAGCTGGGTTACATAGTGAGAATTTGCCTCAAAACAAAACAAACAGCCAGGCCGTGGGTCAAAGCCAGCCTGGGCAGGGAAGTCCATGAGACTTTTATTTACAATTATGCATCAAAATGTCAGAAGTGAAGGTGTGGTAAAGTGGTACAGCACTAGCCTTGAGCACAAAAGCTAAGGGATAGCACCTAGATCCTGAGTTCAAGCCACAGAACCAGCACAAAAATGAATAAATTAATTAATAAATTAATTAAAATTCCTGCCATCAATGAAAACCCCCAAGTAACCTGATTAAAAATTGGATAACATATCTCAATAGGTATTTCGCAAAGGAAGATGTAAAATTTGCTAACAGGACTACAAACAATGATCACATCACTTAACATCAGAAAATACAAATTTAAATCCCAATATCACTTTGCACCTGTAATAATGGCTATTATCAAAGTACATAAAGTAATAGGTGTAGAGATCGTGGAAGAAAGGGAACTCTTGCACACTATTGGTGGAAATGTCAATTCAATCATTATAAAAACTAATATGGAAATTTCTTAAGACCTAAAAAAATAACCTACCATACAATCTGGCAATCATATTAAAGTACTATTATTGGATACAGATCCAGAGGATGTGACATGATAATAACAAAAAGCAATGTACACTTCCATATCCATTGGAGCATTGTACAAAAATCGAAGATACGGAGATAATATAAATGTCTATGAATGGATGACTGGATAAATGTATCCTGAAAAGTTGAGTAGATAAATTATGAGACCACCATATAATAGAAGAATTCTGAAAAACTAAAAGAGAAAAAAGTTTGATTCATGCAAAATATGTATGGATACCTTAAGTGATACTTATTTCTTAAGTGAGGAAAACTGTATCCAGAGGCTACCTCTTAAATAATTGCATTCATATGGCATTCTGTAAAAGACAAAACAGAATAAAAAGTAGATCAACAATAATGTCTGGTGCTAATAAGCTCAGGCTTGTAAACTCAGCTACTGAGGAGGTAATGATCTAAAGATTATGGATCGAAGCCAGCCCAGTAAGAAGATCCATGAGATTTTTATCTCCAATTAACCAGCAAAAGAAGCTGAAAATGGAGCTGTGGCTCAAGTGGTAGAGTGCCAGCCTTAAGGAAAAAATCTAAGGACAAGACAGCGCACAGGCCCTGAGTTTAAGCCCTGATACCAATATACACAAAAAATTTAAAAAATTATCAATGACTGAAGGATAGAAGTGAGGCTAACCACACAAGGAACACAAAAAGAGTTCTTGGAGCCAGGCACCGGTGGCTCACACCTATAAGCCTAGCTACCCAGGAGGCTGAGATCTGAGGATCATGGTTCAAAGCCAGCCTGGGCAGGAAAGACCATGAGACTTTTATCTCCAACAAACCACCAGAAAACCAGAAGTGGCACTGTGGCTCAAGTAGTAGAGTGCTACCTTGAGCTGAAGAACTGAGGGACAATGCTCAGGCCCTGAGTTTAAACCCTATGACCAAAAAAAAAAAAAAAAACCAAAACCAAAAAATCAAACAATAACAACAACAACAACAAAACAATTCTTAGGATTATGAAACTGGTTTGTTTGTTTTACAGTGCTATGCAGCACATTGTCAAATGTATACTATTGAGAAACAAACATGTCTCTAATGGATAAAATTATCACTCATATGGAAAATCATGATCTACTGAGGGGAGGGACTTTTAAAACAGATAAACAACTTCAGTAAAGTCACTGGATTCAAATTCATACTATCAATTGTGTTTTTGTGTCCAGATAGTCCCTGACTTATAAGAATTTCACACAAGCTTTTGTATCATAAAGTCAAAATCAGCATCATCCATATAAGATGATGTTAAACAAAATGAACCCCAAGATAAGGACACAAATATCTTTTTTTCTTTCTTGCTATTGTTTCTAATGTATTTGTAATGTATCACGTGTTTTTTTGTTGTTTTGTATGTTCCTCCCCCCAGGGAATAACCCTTAATTTCACTGTATTATTTTTGGTGGTGGATTTTTTAAATAAGTTTTTATTTAAAAATACTGGACAGAGGGATTACAGTTACACCAGCAAGGTAATAAAGACATTTCCTACCAAGAATTGTTGTCTCCTCCTTTGTTTTTCCCCTACCATCCCTTCCCTCCCACCTCTACGACTACATTCCCCCCCACCCTGGCCTAAATTGTAAAGTTCGTTTTTAACACAGTGTCTTCTACATCTCGTTGTTATAATAGGTCAACCTGTATCCCTATTTAAACATTTTGGTTTTTCCCTTCCCCTCCCCAAATTAGAGTGACATCAAATACAGTGAAAACGGGGGAGGAACATACAAAGCAACAAAAAAAATCATATGGTACATTATAAATATGTTAGAAACAATAGCAAGAAAGAAAAACCACTTGTGTCCCTATCTTGGGGTTCATTTCATTTAACATCAACTTATCTGGCCATATGTACATAGCTTTTGACCTTTTCTACTTGTCCCAGACATATACTAGTTATTGCAAATAAGGGAAATCATGGGACCTGTTTCTTTGGGCCTGGCTTACTTCACTTAATATAATTTTTTCCAAGTTTTCCATTTCCTAACAAATGGGGAGAAGATCTTCACTAGCCATACAACAGACAAGGGTCTCATATCTAAAATATACCTGGAACTCAAAACATTAAATCTCCCAACAAATCCACAAAGAAAGAACTACCCTAAGTGGGCTAAAGACTTAAAGAGAAACTTCACTGAAGAGGAAAGAAGGATAGCCAATAGACACATGAAGAAATGCTCAACCTCCCTAGCCATAAAAGAAATGCAAATCAAAACAATATTGAGAAACCACCTCACCCTAGTTAGAATGGCAAAAATCAAGAACTCTAATAACAACAGATGCTGGAGGGGATGTGGCCAGAAGGGAACCCTACTGTTGGTGGGAGTGTAAACTTGTTCAATCACTTTGGAAAGCACTTTGAAGGTTCCTCAAAAGACTCCACATAGAGCTCTCCTATTTATTTGTGATCATTTACCCAAATGATCACAAACCAGCACAGCACAGCTACCAGCACAACTAGGTTTATTGCAGCATTATTTACCATAACTAAGATATGGAACCAACCCAATGAATGGATCAAGAAAATGTGGTATTTTCTGTTTCTGCTTGTCTCAGACATATACTAGTTATTGCAAATAAGGGAAACCATAGGACTTTTGTTTTTGGGGGGCTGGCTTACTTCACTTAATATAATTTTTTCTAAGTCTTTCCATTTCCTAACAAATGGGGCAATGTCATTCTTTCTGATGGAGGTATAGAATTCCACATTTTCTTAATCCATTCATTTACTGAGGGGCATCTGGGTTGGTTCCATATCTTAGCTATAGTAAATATTGCTTCAATAAACATAGTTGTGCTGGTAGCTTTAGTGTGGTCTTGTTTGTGATCATTTGGGTAAATGCCCAAAAGTGGGATTGCTGGGTCATAGGGGAGCTCTATGTGGAGTCTTTTGAGGAAGCTCCATACTACTTTCCAAAGTGGGTGAACAAGTTCACACTCCCACCAAAAATGCAGTAAGGTTCCCTTCTGTCCACATCCCCTCCAGCATCTGTTGTTATTAGAGTTCTTGATTATAGACAGTCTAACTGGGGTGAGGTGGTATCTCAATGTTGTTTTGATTTGCATTTCTTTTATGGCTAGGGAGGTTGAGCATTTCTTCATGTGTCTATTGGCCATCCTTCTTTCCTCTTCAGAGAAGTTTCTCTTTAAGTCTTTAGCCCACTTATTTATTGGTCAATTGTTTCTTTGAAGATTTGTTGTTGGGGGATTTAATTTTTTGAGTTCAAAGTATATTTTAGATATGAGACCCTTGTCCGTTGTATGGCTAGTGAAGATCTTCTCCCAATCCGTGGGCTTTCTATTGATACAAGGAGTTTTTTGACATCATAAAAAACTCCAACAAATTTAAAATCTTTGGGTTTACAAAAAATATTTAGTTAAGAGAATGAAACTCCAAACTACCAGCAGGGAGAAAATATTCACAAACATATCTGATAAAAGACTAATAGCTAGTTTTATAAAGACCTCTTAAAAGACAACAGTAAAATAGTAACATCCAATTAGAATCTGGATTAGAATCATGAATAGACATCTCATCAAAGCCACAGATGGAAAGCAAGCATGTGAGAAGGAATTGAACATCAGCAACTGATTTAAAAATGCAGATTGCAACTACTACCACAGTGACATATGGATACATATTCACCATGTTAGGAAAATGGAGGAGAAAGGAAGGAATCAGGCCAGATTCTCTCTTCCACAGGTGAGCACTGTTTATTGAAATATTATAGCAAGGGCACAAGCTTCCCGAGGTCTTCAAGTCTGAAAAGGAACTTGGTTTTTATGAAGTCTAAGCAGGAAGGCAAAGGTAAATGAAAAGGCATTAGGTCTAGGGAGGTGGGAGCCTTTTGGGTTAGGCCCACAATGGAATGTTTACAGCTGGGCTTAGGCAGATTGCCTTGCTTGCTTCAGGCAGTCTGTGTATAACTTTGGTGCCTGACTCTGCATGCACCTGGGAAAGCAGGGTGGGAATCAATCCCTCACACCACACTACAGGTCTACTCAAAAGTAATGGTAATGGCATCCTGAACACGATTCAAGGAAACTGCTTCACTCACACATTGATGCTGAGAATGTAGAGGTCTTTTGGAAACCAGAGTTTGAACAGCTAAATATGAAATCACCTCTAATCAAATAATTTCCCTCTTGAATATTTATCCCAGAGAAATTAAAACATATTCACACAAAGTCTGTCCACTAATTTTTAACAGCTTTTTAAATAGTCAAAAATGGCATGAATCCAGATGTTCCTCAGTGAGTAAGTGTTAAGCAAACTGAGCTTCCTTTACACAATGGAACACTACTCAGAAATAAAAAGGAACAAAATACTGATACTTACATCAACTCCAATGAATTTCATCCAAATTACTCTGGATGAAAACAGGAAATAGACTGTATGGTATTTTCACAATAAAAAAGAAGAAGAAAAAGATCATTCACCTTTTCAACTACTTTTTTTTTAATAACTCTGCCAGGTAAAAAATGGAAAATCAGTGTGTGGTTGCTACAGTTAAAGAGTAGTGGAACACAGGGGCCTGGGCCTAGCTGAGAAAGAGGAGCAGGTGTATCTTTGTGGGAATTGGATATAATGCTCTGTGCCCTGACTTTACCAATGTCAATTTTCTGCCTGCCATGCTGCTCTATATTCCTGGGAAATGTTAATATTTAGGGAGACTTGGTAGAGTGTGAAGCATACACAGAATTCTCTATATAGCTGCTTGCAATGACATCTGGAATCACAAATACTTCAAAAGATGGAAAGGAAAAGCATAAAGGTATAAATTTCCCCTAAGAGTGAATTTTCCTTTATGCAAATTGGAGAAACCAAACAAAATGTTAGATTTCCAGATGGAATGTATAGACTGGCAAGATCTAGCTATGATTATATTAGAAATGTGTGGCATGATCTCACTCCAGAGGCTTGGGGAAGAAGTATCTGAACTACATGACTTTGGAAGTGGGTTCTCCCTAGTTACTTTAAGATTCAAGACAAAAAATCCCTTACATCAATGCTGTACTCTAGTTGGCAAATATACTTCTCATTCCAATAGTTCAGTGATTCTGAAATTACTCTATATTCATATAAGAGCTGAAAAGGAAGTCAATCAATTATGCATAGTGGGAGTGAGATTATGTGTCAGTAAGAGATAGCAACAGTAAGCAAGGGCAATAAAGGCTGGAACTCATCTCATTGATGTTGACATATATATATATATATATACATATATATATACATATATATATATACATATATATATATACATATATGAGAGAGAGTATGGAAATACATATATACTCACACATATACCTATACACTTATGCATACCATAGTGGACAAAGGTATATTTCCCAGCTATGCTTGATGACTTCTGGCTCTGAAAGGGCTCCAAGCACTGACATCCTGAAGCAAGAGTCACAGAAGAACCCCACTTCCTGAATTTTAAAGGTCATGTTTCAATAAAAGAAGCTGTGGCACCAGGACCTGTGGCTCAGACCTGTAATCCTAGCTACTCAGGAAACTGAGATCTGAGGATCGTGGTTCAGAGCCAGCCTGGGCAGGAAAGACCGTGAGACTCTTATCTCCAATAAACCACTAGAAAACTGGAAGTGCTCTGTAGCTCAAGTGGTAGAGCACTCACCTTGAGCTGAACAGCTGAGGAACAGTGCTCAGGCCCAGAAGTCAAGCCCCATGACCAATAAAAAAAAGAAATTGGGGCTTCTTGGGGAAATGAATAATTATGGGGCTAAGAAAATGTGAAATGAGCCAAGACTGGTGCCAAAAACTATGGAAATACTTTTAGTGGAATGAAGAGATACAACTGTCAACCTAGAAGGATTTCCAGACATAAAATTTAAAATTAAATTTTGGACAGCAAAATAAATAATGTAGAATTATACACCAACTAAAAGTAAAAGTAAAAATATACATGCATCTATGTTGATTTAATTACAAGATTGATCTTCCTTTCAGGTAAATTCAAAGTAATAAAAATAAAAGGTATGTGGGAAATAGAAAGATGCCATTGAAACAGCACAGTTGTAACTGTTGTTGGCAAGACTGACTAATTGGAATTTGTAAAACCAGAAAGGTAAACTTTCAGGGGAAATGAGATTTGCATAGCTTCAAAGTGCAAAAATAGTTATTAGTTACAGTAATGGTTTTAACATACATCTACAAGTTTTGTGATATATCCTCCTCTGAGTGGGAGATCTTTATTCCTCTTCCCTTGAAGATAGCTTTACTTGCTGCTTTTCTCTAGCAAACTGACAAGGGACAAGGTAGAAACTTCATGGTAGAAAGCAGTGGCAGGTGATTTCTCAGTCAAGTGGTCTACGAGAAACCATCTGTAAGAAGTCCTGTTCATATCTCGGGCTCCCTGCTGTGAGGAAATGTGAAGGCCACTTAACCTCCAGAGTATTCTGCTCTAAATTTCACAAGCACATGCTATGCATGAGAAAACATCAGACAAGTACACTTTGAAGCATACGCTATGAAATACATGAAACGATACTTCCAATGCACCATGAACACATGGAAAGGAGTGTCTGTCACAGATGGACAGGGTGGAAAGAGAAATGATAACAGAATGAAATGCCATGTCCTATATCATGTCCTGGTACAGAGAAAGGGGATTCAGGATTTTTTTAGTTGTTTTATTGTCAAGGTGATGTACAGAGGGCAAAATGTGCATAGTCTATAGACTGCCAATGTTGTGACTTACCTTTTGATAAATTAGACTTCACCAATATTTTTTTTAAAAAAGTAAAAATCTGATCTTGGAAAGTTCTTTGCAAAAGTGAGCCATATGGCAGGTGAAAATATTCTCATTAGTGATATCTAGGATATACTGGAAATTCTTAGTACCCAATGATAAGAATACAACAAATAAATTAAAATGGACAAGAAAAACATTTGAATGGGAGCAAAATGGTACAAATGACAAACAAGTCTGCAAAGAGATTCTCAGTGTCGTTATTCACCAGGAAATGCAAAGTGAAACAATGCCGAGAAGTGACAGCAGACCTACAAGAGCAGCTAAAATGAACACCTAAGCTTTCATATTAAATGTCAGCCATATGCAGAATATTTCAAACTTTCATATAGTGCTCACATACATCCACAATTATTTGTTTTCTTACCCCATTTTACAGTGTTATTACAGAATGCCCAAGGCCAGGTAATTTATAAAGAAAAGATGTTTTTTTTCTTATGCTGGAAGAACCTTCATTTGGCAGGGTCTTCATGCTGGATACACTCTGTGATAGTGTTGTAAGGAAACTCATTCGTGAGAAACAGACGCTACTACTTCAGAGGCCAAACTGTGAGTTGAAGAGCCTGGGATCTCAGTCAGTGACACCCCAGTGCCAAAGGAGGCACTGAGGCTCCTTGAAGCCAGCTGGCAGAATGAATGACCTCAGAAATTCTGGCTGCCAAAGGATGGGCGACTCCATAGGGCAGGCACCACTTGAGATTTTTCTCGTGGCCCAGTGCCTCTTCCCCCTACCCCCAGTGCCAGAAATGCCACTAACTCTTTTTGGAGTTTGGAGTTTCTCAGGAGACCTCACAGTGTGTGTCTGTCTGTTTTCTGTTTTCCTAGTATCTGGGGGTCGATCCATCTGGCAAATGGGAAGATAAGGGGAGCAGTTGTGCTCAGAACCCCCTCCCCCGGTTCCCCTATTCTGAGGAGAATACGGGGTGCTCGTTCTGTTTGTCGTGGTCGAAGCTTTGGGTAGGGTGGCAACTGATATTCTTGTACTGCTCTCACATTGTGGTCATGGCCCTCAGGACATCAGAGGTCGAGTTGGCGGAGGTGGGAGTGGCCTACACAGTCACCCCCAGTTTTTGTGTTTGTCTGTCTCTATCTCTATCTATCTATCTATCTATCTATCTATCTATCTATCTATCTATCTATCTATCTATCTATCTATCTATCTATCTATCTATCTATTGTCTGTCTGTGTCTATCTATCTATCTATCTATCTGTCTGTCTGTCTGTCTGTCTGTCTGTCTGTCTGTCTGTCTGTCTGTCTATCCATCTATATCTTGCCACTAAAAATTCTGGGAAATGTAAAGTCAATATTCATCTTTGAGTGTTTTACATGCTTTTGCACAAGTTCTCTGTGTGTGTGTGTTTCACTGAATATTCTCTGTAGCTGACCACATCATATGTTGTTTGTGAATTATAAGTTTCTTTTTATTCCTCCTAAGAGTCTGCTTATCCTTTTTCTTGCTGGAAACTAGTTACAGTGCTGAGGAGGAGGAAGAGGAGGAGGAGGAAGAAGAAGATAGAGTGCCCTTCTGTGTGCTCCTAATCTCAAGTAGAAGTATTCTGCCTTTTACATGAACCACAAGTTCACCCACAGGCAATTTGTACATCCCCTTTTCTGGCTGTGAAAATATCTACCATCCCTGATTTGCTAGGAGTTTGCAGTCAGGATTGATCAGCTTCCAGATTTTTTCAACCCTTTTTCTGTATCTATTGAGGTGCTGTTTCTTTTCTCTTTCTTTATTACTGTATCCATTTAGTAATAATGCATAAAGTATATTTTAATTTGACCCCATTTTATTTATTTTGTATTATGGAGAGTGATTTGTTAAAGGGTTGTTGTGAGGGTTTGTATCTATGCTTATAAGTATTTTTTTATTTTTTAAAATTTTATTGTGAAAATACTGTACATAGGGGTTAAAATTACATGGGCAAGATAATGAGTACATTTCTTATCAAGCATTGCAGCCTCCTCCTTTGTTTCCCCTTCCCATCCCTTTCCAACCTCCCCCTCTCCCCCTACCCAATCCTCCTCCTCCCCACCAAAGTTCATTTTCAACATAATTACTTGTACATCTCATTGTTGCAATGGGTCCACCTGTATCCCTATTTAAATAATTTGTTTTTTTCCCTTCCCCTCCACAAATTATATTGACATCAAATACAGTGAATATGCTTATAAGTATTAAGGAGCTGAAATGTTTTTATCTGTATATTTTGTTTTGTTTTGTTCCTATACTACCTTAAGCTGTTTTTTTTAATGTAAGAATTAAGGAAGGGAATGCAAAAATGACTTAGTACTTTATCTGTTCAATTTTCTGGAAGAGTTTATACAGAATTAGAATACTTTTTCTTATTTAGATGTTTAATTCACCAGTGAAGGCATCTGGGTATAAGATTTCTTTGTGGAAGAGATTCTAACTACAGATACAAATCTTTCATAGATATAGAACTACTCAGGGAGTCTCTTTTTTTTGAAAAAGCTTTTCTAGCTTGTGTCTTTCAAGAAACTTTCTAAGTTGTTGAATTTATAAGAATAATGTTGTTGGGGCTGTTCTTTCAAGTCTGATTATATGTGTGGAAACTAAATTGATGTGACCTCTTTCTTCCAATTTTGTCTCTTGTCTCATTTCTTTTTTCATTTAGCCAGAAGTTTATAATATTCACTCTTCTCAAAGAGTCAAGGCATTGTTTCATTTACTTCTTTGGGAGTATTTTCTTTGCTCAGCATATTCTAGCTTTCATTGCTTATCTTTCCTAGTTTTCTCATTTGCTAATTTAATTCATTGTTTCAAAACCATTATTCTTAAATTTGAGTCACATATGTAAATTCCCCTCAAAATATTACTGCTTTGCCTACATCTCACAAACATAAATGTGTCATTTCTACTTCCTAAGTACCATGTGATTTATCCTTACATCCATGGCTTACTTAATAAAACAGTTTCAATAAATTTGGTTTCTTTATAATGATTTCTGTTAATAATATCTAATTTAATGCCATTGTAGGCAGAAAGCATATTGTTTATGAGTTGAGGAATTTCACATGTAGTGTCTGTTTGATAGCTCACAATATGTCCTATGTTTGCTGAATAGTCCATTTTCACTAGGAAAAAGATATGTATTTTCCTACCAGTAAGTGGATGTCCTCTAAATATAAATGAGATTGAGGCATTTGACACTGTTATATGTAAAGATGTGCAATGTCTCTTGGAAAAAATATGCCCCTTTTCATTATAAAATGAATAATTTCAATCTCAGTAAAATCATTTGCCCTCCAGTCTACTTAATTGGCTATTAATACAACCATTCCAGTTTTGTTTAGCTGTTTAGGATTTTTTAGGGTTTATAGTTCTTTTTGGGGGGGGTTATAGTTCTTTAAATATTTTAGATCTTTTATCCTTTGACTTTGTGTTTGTTTCTTTTTATTGTTGTTATTGTTTGATTCTAGTACTAGGGCTTGAATTTAGCCCTGGGCTCTCACTAGGTTTATTTGCTCAGCTGATACTCTACTTGAACCACATCTCTGGTCAGGCACTTTTCTGATTAATTGGAGATAAGAGGCTTTTTGACTTTGGCTTTTCTGCTTGGACTGGTCACCAATCTAATTTCTCACATGTCACCCTCCTGAGTAACCAGGATTATAGGTATGAACCACCAGTGCCTTCCTTCAGCTTTTAACTGATTAAAATGTTTATATTCAAGTGGATTTTTTAGGCATAGTGCAATTAAGTCAAGCTTCTGCTGAATGTGAAATTATCTGCAGATAATTGTTTAGCCATTATAGTTAATGTTTGCTTTTTCCCATGTACACTTTTTTCTTTTCCCCACTTATTATTTTCTTTTTTGTACATTTGTTATTGTAAAAATGCTGTACAGAGGGGTTACAGTTATATGAGCAAGGTAATTGGGCATTGTTGCCTCCTCCTTTGTTTTCCCCTTACCATCCCTTCCCTGCCATCTCCACAACTATGCCACCACCCCCTTTCCCGCCAAGTTGTAACGTTCGTTTTTAACATAGTGTTTTGTACATCTCATTGTCTTTTTAATTACCTACTTTTTAATATTTTGTCTGTATTTGAACTCTAGCACTTTGGTATGTTACTTTATAGTTGTCCTGGGGTTTGTATGTATACCTTTAATAGCACCTTCAAGTTACATGGAACCATTCTATTCCTAGGTTATCAGTATAGAACATTTACTCATCTCACTTGTATGATTGATCCCAATCTCATGAGATATTGTGATCACTTTAAGCTTTAACTGCCAATTATCTTTTAGAAATTAGAAGAAAATGAGGGAAGATGATACTGTTCAAAAGTAAATGTACTCATTACCTGACATATAATCCTTCTGTATGTACATCACCTTTACAATAAAATTTGAAAATTTTGTAGAATAAATTCCTTTATACACCTTGTTAGCATTCCTGTTCATTTTACTTAGCTTCAGTTTTCTAACTGGAATCATTTTCTGTCTACTTAAACTCAACATGTCTGTAGCATTGGTCTGCTGGTGATAAACACTTCCAGATTTGTGTGTTATTTTTAAAAAACTACCCCACATTTCTTTTGAAAAGATATTTCTCTGGGTAAGATTTCTGCATTACCATGTGCTTGTTTGCCATCTGCATATCCTCTGGTGAACTGCTTTTTCATATCTTTTGCACATATTGTAATTAGATTATTTTTCACTGTTCAGTTTTTATATTTCTTTATATATTCTAGATCTTTTTTCAGCTAGATGATTTGCAAAAGTTTTCTTTTCTTTTCAAAATATAGCTTGTCTTTTTTCTTCTTTCCATAATCTTTTATGGAGCAGAAATGTTTAACTTTGATTAAGTTCATCTTACTATTTTTCTTTATTTCAAGAATTATGCTTTGGCATGGCATCTAAAGGCTCTTCACCAAGCCCTGGGATTACAGATTTGTCCTCTACTTCTTCTAATAGTTGCTTAGTTTCATGACATATAATTGGAAATATGGCCAAATTTTATATAATTTTCAAATTCCCCTTCATCTGTGCATTCAATCTTTCCCCCTGCACTTAAAATTTAAATTTATTTTAATTTATTTTTATCTTAACTCAATTATTTATTTTCATTTTGGTTACTTTTATTAGCAGTTCATAGTTTTCAACATAAAAAATCCTTATGCTTTGTGCAACTGTGTATCAACTGTAGATATAATCTGTTCAACTAATATCTAAGTATTTTATTTATGTTAAGATTTTTTTGTCGGTTATGAGGCTTGAACTCTGGCCTTGGCACTGTCCTTGGGCTCTTCAGCTCAAAGCAAGTACTCTACCACTTGAGCTACAGGGCAGCTTCCTGTTTTCTGGTGGTTTATTGGAGATAAGAGTTTCATGGACTTTCCTGCCAGGGCTGACTTTGAACCTCGATCCTCAGATCTCAGCCTCCTGAGTAGCTAGGATTACACGAGTGAGCCACCGGCGCCCAGCTTCTGTCATGATTTTAAATGTTATTGTGCCTTCAAATTTTTATGCTCCTAATTTTTATATGGATTGGATATCTTGTGAGTTTATTGGATCTACTCATTAGTTTGAAAGCCTTTTCCTTTGCACATTTCTTGGGATACCTTACCTAAACATGCCAGAGAGGCTGTTTTCTAACTTTTGTTCTAACTTTATATCTTACGTTTCCTTTTCTTGCTTTATTTTGCTATGTAGGAATTCTGGTATGTGGAGGAATAGTGGCATAGGTTCGGATGCCCTAATTTTTTTTTCTAGTTTTATAGGAAAGTACTTTGTCTTTTAATTAGTAGGTCGGACTCCAGTTAAAAGGTTTTGTAGTTGCACATAATCAAGATGAAGTCATTTCTCTTGGTTGCAATTTTTCTGTTATGTTTTTCACTTAACAGATAATGAGTGTTGATGCATGTCTGTGTGTGTGCATATGCACATGTACATATATAAATTGAACTGATCATGTTATAATTTTAATATTCAGCCTGTTATTGTGGTTTGGTGCTTTGGTTAATTACTGAATAGTGAATCAGCTTTAATGTCTCTAGAATAAAATCTTCTTGGTCATAGTGGATAATTATGAATATTTATGCTAAATTAAATACGCTAATGCTTGTTAAGAATTTTTGCATCAGTATTTGTGGATAATACTGCCATATTTTTTGGCATTATCTTTGTTTTATTTGATATCAAGGCAATATGATCTCATAAAATTAACTACAAAGTATTCCCTTCTCTTAAAATTTTTGGAAAAATTTGAGTAGAATTGGTGTTTGTATAGAAATCCCTAACAACACAATCTGTAGTTTAAGAATTCTTCATCAGATACTAAATTATAAATTCACTATTTCTAAAGTTATGATGTTGCTCAAATTTTGTATTTCTTTCTGACTTTTGGTATGTTGTACTTTTTGAAAGATTAATCCATTTTTCTGAACTGTATATTTGTATGAATAGACTTATTTGCCATATTTTTAAAACTTATTTTCTGATGACAGTGTTTGTTATGATGTTTTCATTTCATTCTTGTTGTTAGTAACTTGTTTGCTCTCTCCTCTCTCCCTCACTCCTTTTTTTCCTTTCTCCTTCCTTCCCATTCTCACTCTGTGTCTCTATCCAGAAATTTTTCTGTTTTTTTCTGAAGGATTAGCTTTTTTGTATAATCGATAGCTTCTATTACTTTTCAATTTTCTCTGTTTCCCTTTATGGAACTTGAAAGGAATCCAGGGCAAATGTTTCTTTCCTTCAACATTTCATTCTACCACTTACTTACCTTTTGTGGCAAAAAAAAAATTGGGTAAGTTTTATTTTCATGCATAAGTAATTTTTCTGTGGTTTGGGTGTATGTGAGTGTGTGTGTTGGGAGGGGGAGTGTGCATGCGTGTTTAGTTTCTACAGCTTAATTTGATGTTTGTTGGTATAGATTTCCTTCAATTTACCATGTTGGGGTTTTACTTCTGGAACACATAGCTTAATGTGAGTTTTTGTTTGTTCTGTTAGAGTTGGAAAAATTTTAGCCATTATTTCTCTTAATGTTTTAGACCTATACCCTTTCTCCTCTTCAATGGGATCACAATGACAGCATAAATATTAGTCTCTGAATTTCTTCTACTCATTGTCCACCGTTTTAGTTTAAGGTCTCCCTTCTTCCAGATTGTTTTATTTTCCCAGCTTAAAACTCCCTGTTAGTTCTTGTGCCAGATCACCTGAGCCCCTAGGATTTGGTAGGGTTGTACTCACACACACTCCCACCATAGCAAAGAGCCAGCATAGGACAGCCCCTACAGCAAAGGTAACTAAAAAGCGGGGAGAAGAAGATGGAAGCGCTCTCACAGGTAGCCCCACTACTGTCTCTGACCAAAAGAAGATCTAGGGGCACAACCATACTTTACCTGAAGAGATCCACTCCAATCAAACTCTAAATACCTAAAGACTTTTTCAGAGGACAATCCTAGCAGACAAATAAGGAAAAGGAAAAGAGAAACAGTGAATGGGACCCCTGTGGAGCAGCTGCACCTGATGGCTCCGAGCTGTGCCACGCCCTGCGGGAACTTAAACAGGGGAGCACCCAAAAACTGAAGAAAACACTCAACAGTAGACCCGCAGAATTAGGAGGGAATCTGGTGAAGACCTCCAAGAGTCGGTGAACACCCGGCCTCAATCCCCCCTCCCCCAGGGCCGCTAAGAGGAAGGAGCGAACTCAGCAAAACCGCCATTACAATTGCCAGAAATTGGGTAAGTCCCCAAAGTCAGCCCATGCCTGCAGCGCTGGCAGGATCCCCATGGGCCCCACAAGGCCTCCAGGAAACCACAGCTGCAGCCAATCCATCGCTCTATGGGCCGACCGCCCTGCCACCTGGGCTCTCTGCTGGGACCTGCTCCCTCCCTTCTGCCACCCTGCACAGACCCCAGGCTCTCACAGCCACTGCACCACCAAGCTGCTGCAGGCATCTCCACTGACACACCTAGCAGCTACAAGCAGCCACCCCCAAGGTTGCCCACCACAGCCAGCCACCTCCCACTGCCTCTGGTGCAGACCGGCATGGCCACCGGCAGCCCACACCAGCCTGCCATACCAACTTCCACCGGGTCCTCCCAGCACCAGGACTCTCCACACAGCCACAGAAGAGACCCTTCAGCATCAGCAGAGCCACCGCTCCCCCCGACCTGGACCTGCCAACACCCAGACCCTCTGACTGAGAACTGACTGCCAACACCATCTTACCTGCCACAGTACAGGCTCTGTGGTCCAGGGCATCAGGAGCTACAGATCTCGTGAGTAACCCAAATGGGTCCACTCTCTGGGGGTGGCAATTCCCTGTGGGAATCCCAAAGCCCTCTGACCCAAGCCCCCTTCCAAAAGGGAGGGATCACACCAGAACAGAACACGAACATAAGCTCTGCTCCTAAGGTGCTTGTGGTTACCTGGGAAAGCCTGGGAACAGAGCTCCAGGTCTATGATAGCAGTCTACAAACCTGAAACCCCTAAAACTCCCTGACACCAGGCCAGAGAGTGTCAGACAGCAGGCAGCCTCCCCCATCAAAAGACCATCTGCTCCAAACCAAGCCACAAGGAAAGTGGACTACAGCAAGGCATCAAGAATTGGCTCTGAGGACTATGGGGAGACTAAACCTCCCCCAAAGAATCTGACAAACCCATTCTTTAGTTTTTTAGTGTTGTTTTTGTTTTGTTTTGTTTGTTAGTTTTTATGTCTGATCATTTATTGTTTGTTTTTATTTCTATGTGTTATTTATGTGTATTGTGATTTAGGATTTGCTATTCCACTTAAAGCTTCTATTTTTCATTATTATTTGGATTTTTCTTCCACTTTCCAATTTCCTAATTTGTAAGTTTTTTCTTCATTCTTTTACTTTTACTCTCCCCTTCTCCTTTTCTCCACATTATACTACTACTCCAACAGAGCTACCTTGTCTGGTTCTATCACAAAGTAAGGCCTCTTTCTATGTGTGTAAACAATAATTACAGGAGTTAACATAGATATAGCAACTTTCCAATAATATCTGAATAATCTTTTTTCTAATCTCATTAAGTCTCCCAAATGCACTTATATATAACTTCTTTTTCTTATCTTCATCTAGATTTCAAAGCTACTCCCTACATAACCTTTCTTCAAATTCTTTTCCACCTCTTATACTCGGTAACAAGGTCTTTATTCTATTACTATATATACCCCTCCCCTAAGCTGTTTTTACCCCTCAACTATTATTATACTCAAGTTCTCTTCTGAACTTAAATTCATATCACTCCAGTCCTAACCCTTCACTTCTTCATCTGCTCCAGCCCATTGATCCCCAACAGTTTATGTTTGACCCAACTTACAGGTGGTTCTATATTTGACTATAAAATTGGTTCCAGTTGACTATTTTGAGTACAAGGGGCACATGTTGTTAACTCTAAGGAGCAGACTACTTATCAGCCAAACCCAGATTGTCTAAAAAGTTACAACTATATGTAATCTCAACCCCAAATCCACAATATTCCTCTCCAAGCAAAGAAAAAGAGAGCTAAATAGGAAAACACCTACTCACAACTCTAAAACCCTAAAAAATATACATCTAAATGACATCAGGTTAGCTCCAGTCCTAAAAGACTGGTACTATCATACCAGTGTGGTTCTTGTGATTCTTGTCTCCAAATGGGTAGAACTAACCACAGAAACACAACAAACATGGCCAATCAACAAACCCCAACACCATCTCCACATAAACAAGCCACAGAGCAGTCCTAGAATGACCTAGAGGATAATGCTCAAGTTAGAATAAAAGTATGGCTGGTAAACCTGCTGAATGAAAAATTGGACACCCTGAATATGGTTATCAGAGAACATGATGAGGCCAACCAGAAGCTAATAAATGACTCCATGGCCTCCACAACATAGATGGCTCCATGGCCTCCACAAATAAAGATAAAGGAGCTCCAGCACAGGGAGAAAGAATCTATTGAAAAGATAGGAACCCAGATTAAGGAGTGGAAAGAGAAGTCTAATAACCAACTCCAGGAGGTAAGGCAATCTATTTAAGACTTAAATTAAGAAAGACCAGCAAGAAGGAAAGGTGATAAACATCAAAGTAAAAAGACTTGAAAGTAGTATAGAAGAAGCTGAACAAAGAATATTAGAGGATGAAGACAGTTTAGACTCCATAGAGAAAGCACACATAAATATATACAACAAAACTATGAAGCATGACAGATCACTGCAGGAAATACAGGATACATTCAGAAAGCCTAATTTGAGAATAATAGGTATACAAGAGGGCCTGGAAAGGGAAGCCAATGGATTAGGAAATATATGCAGCAGAATCCTAGCAGTGAACTTCCCAAATATACAAAAGGACAGGCCCATACAGATACAAGAAGCTTTTAGAACCCCAAATAGACCAGAACAGAACAAGACATCCCACCGCCACATTATAATCCATACCAGCTCAATAGCCACTAAAGGAAGAATTCTTAAAGCTGCCAGGGAGAAGAGAACAATCAGATATAAAGGTAACCCAATCAGAATTACCTCAGACTTCTTAGCAAACACCATAAAAGCAAGATGGCCTGAGAAGAGGTATGCCTTGCCCTAAAGTCAAATAACTACCAACCAAGAATAATATACCCAGCTAAGCTCTCATTCATAGCGGAAGGACAAATAAAAACCTTCCACTTAAAGGAAAAATCTGAAGCAATATATCTCTACCAAACCAGTTCTTCAAAAAACTCTTAAAGATGTTCTACATATAGAAAACTAAAAGAATATAGGCAATGATGAAGTCCACAAACAGAGACATACATAATCACAAGAACAGCAAAGGCACAGCTTCCCCCCTCCAAAAAAAATGGATAAAAAGGTAGAGACAGACAAACACCTCTCAATCCTAACCCTCAATATTAATGGTCTTAACCCTCCAATTAAGTGACATAGAGTGTCCAGTTGGTTCATCGAGACACACCTTGCCCACAAAAATAAACATTCTGAAAGCGAAAGGCTGGAATAAAATCTGTCAAGCAAATGATAAAGAGGTGGGAGTTGCAATCTTAATATCAGATAAAATAGACTTCAAATTAAAATCAATGAGAACTGATAAAGAAGATCACTACATACTAATTAAGGGATCTCTCCTTCAGTAGGATATTATCATTCTAAATATTTACTCACCAAATATTTACTCACCAAATTTATCCAAGAAACCCTACTGTCCCTCAAATCTCACATAGATCCAAACACATTAATTGATGGGGACTTTAACACACCACTGTCCCCACTAGACAGATCAACCCTGGAAAAACTCAACAGAGAAAACTCGGATCTTAAAATCTGCATAGATCAACTAGACTTAACAGATATTTACTGAATATTTCACGCAGCAGCATCAGAATACACATTCTTCTAAGCAGCACATGGAACATTCTCCAAAATAGACCACATTCTAGGCCACAAAACAAATCTTTCCAAATTCAGAAACACTGAAATTATGCCCTGCATTCTCTCAGACCACAAGGGAATAAAATTAGAATTCCACTCCAAAAGCCACCAAAGGAAATACTGTAACACATGAAGGCTGAACAACACAGAGTTGAACCACCAGTAGGCCATGGAAGAGATTAGAAAGGAAATTCAAATGTTCATGACATTTAAACAAAATGAACACACAAACTATCAGCTCCTCAGGGACACAGCAAAGTACAAAGAGGCAAGCTTATAGCTCTGAGTACCTACATTAACAAATTGGAAAGATCTGAAACTAACAATTTAATGAGGCACCTAAAGCTTCTTGAAAAAGAACAAAAAGCAAAATCCCAATCCAGTACATCGAAACAAATTATTAAAATTAAATCAGAATTAAATGAATTAGAGACCAAAAACACTATAGAGAGAATTAACAAGACAAAGAGGTGGCTGGTCAAAAAAATTAATAAAATTGACAGACCTTTAGCAAATCCTATGAGGAAAAAAAGAGAATACACCAAAATAAACAAACTCAGAGATGAGAATGGAAATATCCAAAATGAAAAACAGAAACAGCCAAAATTCAGAATATAATAAGGGAATACTTCTCAAACCATTAGGTTAATAAGTTTGAGAATATGAAGGATATGGACAAATTTTTAGAAAATATTGACATGCCCAAACTAAACCAAGATGATTTAAACCAACTCAACAGACCCATATCAAGCATTGAAATAGAAGCAGCAATAAAAGACCTCCCACCCAAGAAAAGCCCAGGCCCAGATGGATTTACAGCTGAATTCTATCAGGTCTTCAAAGCAGAACTCACCAATACTCCTCCATCTCTTCAATGAAATTGAAAGCAAAAATTCATAACCGTCCTCCCCAAACCAGGCAGGGACTAATCAAAGAACGAGAACTATAGACCCATTTATTTGATGAATATCAATACAAAACATCTCAACAAAATTATGGCCAATCAACTTCAACAACTCATCAAAAAATCAGACACCACAATCAAACAGGATTCATTTCAGGGATGTAAAGCTGGCTCAATAAATGCAAAACAATTAATATAATTCATCACATCAACAAAAACAAGGATAAGGACCACACGATTATCTCAGTAGACGCAGAAAAAGCATTTGACAAGATTCAACACCCCTTTATGATGAAAGCTCTGGAAAAACTAGGAATCCATGGAACATTCCTCAAAATAATAAAGGCTGTATATGACAAACCTACAGCCAGCATTATACTTAATGGTGAAAGTTTAAAGCCATTTCCTCTAAATTCAGGAATGAGACAAGGATGTTCACTCTCTCCACTCCTCTTCAACCTAGTATTAGAATGCCTAGTTAGGGCAATTAGACAAGATATAGACATAAAGGGGATCCAAATAGGGAAAGATGAAGTAAAACTCTCCCTCTTTGCAGATGACATGATCTTATATTTTAAAAAACCCCATTGACTCCATTCCTAAGTTACTTAAGCTGATTGGAAACTTTGGCAAAATAGCAGGGTATAAAATTAACCTTCAGAAATCAATGGCGTTCCTGTATGCCAATAATGAGAAGAGTGTGGCTGAAATTAGGAAAACAACCCCTTTTGTAATAGCCCCACAAAAAATAAAATACTTAGAAGTTAACTTAACAAAAGACGTGAAGGACTTCTATGACAAAAACTTTAAAAACTTGAAAAAGGAAATTAAAGCAGAACTAGGGAAGTGGAAAACCTTCCATGTTCCTGGATTGGGAAGATTAACCTCATGAAAATGGCAATACTGCCAAAGGCTATCTACAAGTTCAATGTGATACCTATCAATATCCCAACCTCATTAATAAATGAAATAGAAGAAGCAATCCAAATATCATATAGAACAATAAAAGGCCCTGAACAGCAAAAACAATCCTTAGTAGAAAGAACAGCATTGGAAGAATATCAATTCCAAATTTCAAACTCTACTACAAAGCCATAGCTATCAAAAGAGCTTGGTACTGGCACAAGAACAGACTTGAGTACCAATGGAATAGGACTGAAGAGCCAGAAATGAACCCACAGACCTATAGCCACCTAATCTTTGACAAGGGAGTTAAAGAAATAGAAAGGATGAAAAACAGCCTTTTTAGTAAATCGTGCTGACAAAATTGGTTCAACACTTGTAGAAAACTAAAGCTAGATCCTTATAGATCACCCTGCACCAGAATCAACTCTAAATGGATCAAACACCTTGAAATAAAAGCAGACTCCATGAAAACATTACAGGAAGGAGAAACTCTAGGGTTCCTTGGCAGAGGCCGAAATTTTCTTAAAAGAGATCCAGAAGCACAACAAATCAAAGAAAGGTTGGACAAATGGGATTGCATGAAACTGCAGAGCTTCTGCAAGGCAAAGTACATAGCTAACAAGATCAATAGAAAGCCCACGGACTGGGACTGAGAGATCTTCACTAGCCATTCAATGGATAAGGGTCTCATATCTAAAATATACTTAGAACTCAAAAAATAAATCCCTCAACAATAAATCCTCAAAGAAATAACTTCCCGATTAATAAATGGGCTAAATACTTAAAGAGAGACTTCTCTGAAGAGGAAATAAGAATGGCCAATAGACACATGAAGAAATCCTCAACTTCTCTAGCCATAAAAGAAATGCAAATCAAGACAATGTTGAGATTCCACCTCACCCCAGGTAGAATGGTCATAATCAAGAAATCTAGGAACAACAGATGCTGGAGGGGATTTGGCCAAAAGGGAACCCTTCTGCATTGGTGGTGGGAGTGTAAATGTGTTCAACCACTCTGGAAAGCACAGAGCTCCCTCATGACCCAGCAATCCCACTTTTGTTCATTTATCCAAATAATCACAAACAAGGTCATACCAAAGCTACCAGCACAACCATGTTTATCACAGCAATATTTACCATAGAACCAACCTTGATTCCCTCAGTAGATGAATGGATCAAGAAAATGTGATATATATATATATATATGTATTCATATATATATATATATATATATACATACATATACCTATACATATCCATACAATGGAATTCTATGCCTCCATCAGAAAGAATCACATTGCTCCATTTGTTAGGATATGGAAAGATTTGGAAAAAATTATATTAAGTGAAGTAAGCCAGGCCCAAAGAAACATAGGTCCCATGGTTTCCCTTATTTGCAATAACGAATATGCGTCTGGGACAAGCAGAAAAAGTCAGATAAGATGATGTTAAGCGAAATGAACCACAAGATAGGGACACAAGTGTTTTTTTCTTCCTTGCTATTGTTTCTAACATATTTATAAGATGATTTTTTTTCTTGCTTTGTATGTCCCTCCCCCATGATATAACCTGGGTTTTCACTGTATTTGATGTTGGTATAATTTGGGGAGGGGAAGAGAAAAAACAAATTGTTTAAATAGGGACACAGATTGACCCATTGCAACAAAGAGATATACAAGATGCTATGTTGAAAAACGAACTTTACAATTTATATGGGGGTGTGGGGTGGGGAGTATCTGAGGAGGTGGGAGGGAAGGGATGGTAGGGGAAAAAGAAAAGGAGGAGGCAACAATGCTGGATAAGAAATGTACTCATTACCTTGCTCATGTAACTGTAATCCCTCTGTACAGTATTTTCACAATAAAATCTTAATAAAAAAAATCGAATCTTACAAATATTCATACCCAGGCTGGCTTAGAACCATCATCCTCAGATCTCAGCCTTCTGAGTAGCTAGTATCACTGTTGTGAGCCACTGGTTTCAGCTTTGTTCTCCCTCTCTTTTATTTTTCTGAGTCTCACATTTGTTTCATGCATATTCACAATTACTTGGTGAAGCATTTATATGAAGGTTTCTTTAAAATATTTGGCACATAATTTCAACACTCTTGTCTCCTTAGTGTTTGTGTCTATTCTTTGTCTTTTCTAATTCAGGATAAGTATGCCCTGGCTCTTGGGTAATTGATTTCACTTGCATCCTATGTATTTTGAATATTGTGCAATAAAACCCTGTATCTCATTTAAATCTTCTCTGTGAGAAAGGCTTTTCCAATAGCCAACAGATGAGGAAGGAAAATAACTTTCCATCTCCCACCTTCTGAAGCTCCAGGTTGTCTGAAGTGGTTGGGCAGCCACAGTCCCATTCCTATTGGGCAGTGTGAGTGTTCTGGCTGCCCTGCTAGCCACTCTGGGAGGAGTCCACACTGTGTCTGTGATTCCCGGGTGGCATGCATTGTCACCCATTATGTGAGTGTACTGTTGCCTTTTGGAGATCATTGCAGCTGTTGTGCTAACTGACCTTGTCCAGGTGCCACTTCCTCAGCAGGAGAAAAGCAGCAAATTAACCACAAGACTTTCAAGCCTGTTGTTCTTTTGCCCCTGGAGTCTCCAGCTACCCCTCTCCTTCCTCCACTGCTTACAGTACCCTGGTGCTGATCTTGTCTATAGTGCCCAGCATTGTATCTGTCTCTGAAGAAGGACAGGTAGAAATGTGTCAAATCATTTTGTCCTGGAACTAGAGATTCTCAGCCAGTTCTGATGGATTGGGTTTTTCCCTTCCTGGTGGGATATAATTTCCTGTTGCTTTCCATGCCTGGTAATTTTTCATGGAATACCAAAAAATGCAAATTTTAACATTTTGGATATTGCTATAAATATTCTTGAGCTTTTTTCCCCCCTTGGACATAGTTAATTGGAAACAGTTTGAACATTCCATGGCTTATTTTTGCTTCTTTAGGTAGAACACAGAGCTCATAGTCTGAAGTCAATTTTCTTACTCCTGAAGAGAGAACTTCCTTAGGATTTACTTACTGATTTCCACCAGACCTAAGTCTTTCTACTCTGACTCTGAAGAGCACTGCAGAGTGAGCATCCTGTAGGTTCCAGGCTCTCCAATGGCTCTCCCTCCCAGCCTGGATAGGCTTCCTCACAAGCTTTCAGTCAGGGAGCAGTCCTCTATAGAATAAGCAACAGCCCCATTTGAAGTCACTGCACCTTTCTTGGCAGCTCCCTCCTTTGGGATGGTCCTCCCTAGAGCTAGCCTTCTGTCTTCTCTGGAATCACCACTGAGGGCCACACTCAGTCTCCTCTTCTCGCCTAGGCCCAGGCCTGTTCATACTCAATCTCTGCACCCTTTTAAGAGCTTGAGCATTTATTGCATTTCTCAGGGAATCATGGTCTTTTGTAGCATTGCTGTGCCTGTCTTGATAATAAATGGTCATGTTTTGCCTGAATATTTTAGCTGTTTCCGGAAGGTGGATAAACTCAATCCCTGTTACTCTTCTTGACAGCAAGAAAAAATCGTAAGAGAATTTTAACCCTGGCTACAATATTTCACTTGGGTATTATCCAGCAAAAGAATGTGAGACATTCACAATAGGTCACCAGGGCCCAGCATTTGGAGCAATGGATCCTCACCACCCTCAACACATCCGGGTCAGAGTGGAAGGGCTGTGCCCTCCGTTGTTGCTTGGGGAAGTGGACATTAGGAAGACTGATATATTAACTTCCTGACCAGGTAAAGATAGGAGGAAAGAAAATGCTCAGTGTATAACTTTCAAGTTTAAGATATTTTTCCCAGACACTTACATACCTTGGGTCTCTCACAGTCTGAAAAAATGAGCGTTGTTGAATCAACAATCAAAGGGATCACTATATTCACAAGGCAGGCATTCTGAAGCTGCTCAGAGAAGAACACCAAAACCACAGCTCCTGAATTTCCACCCAAAAAAAAAAGAGAAGGAAGAGCTAATGTATCGGAGAAGAAATTTTCATTTATTCATTTATTATACGTGGGTTTATTTACCTGTTGAGTGTCTGTCATATGTGTTGGCTAGAAACTGAAACCTGCTCCTGCTCAGTTCAGCATCCTCCATCCTGTGGTCCCCAATCAGACACCCCAGCCATATCCATACATCAGACCCCTGTAGTGTAGTGTGTAGTCCCCTAAACACATCTGCAAGACCCTTATGCTGCCTTTGCTGTGGGCTCAGTCACAGAAGGATACAGGCATCCCAATACCCACTTTTGGCCTGAGCCTTCATTGCCATTTCACTTCTCCTATGCCAAAACTTGGAGGTATAAAGGGACTTTCCTGAAATATCTGCAGGATGAAATTCCAATGCTCAGTGTCACTTTACTTGGAAACGGGACCATTGGGAAGCCATCAGGACCCAGAGCTGAGACTTTATGCATGGGAACAGCACCCTTACAAAGGGGACCCAGAGATCTGACCACCCTTCTTTCCCCAGGTGAGGATACAAGAAGACAACTCTACACCCAATACCAGGCCCATTCAGGACCCTGTGGCCCTTCCTAATGATTTTCAGCCTCCATAACTCCGAGGACAAATTCATGCTGTTTATAAGAATTCCAATATGATCTTGTATTTAAAGCACCCATGGACTCCACTCCCAAGTTACTCAAGCTGATTTGAAACTTTGGCAAAGTAGCAGGGTATAAAATTACCCCTCAGAAACAGTGGCTTTCCTGTATGCCAGTAATAAGAAGAGTGCAAAGTAACTTCCTTTGTTATAGCCCCACATAAAAAAATAACTAGGAATTAACTAAACAAGTGAAGAACCTCTATAATGAAAACTTTAAAAACCTGAAAAAGGAAAAATTAAAGCACTTTCCATGAAGGAAGTGGATAAACCTCCCATGATCCTGGATAGGGAGGATTAACATTGTGAAAATGGCAATACTGCCAAAGGCTATCTACAAATTCAATGCAATATCCATCGAAATCCCAACCTCATTCTTCAATGAAATAGAATAAGCAATTCAAAAATTCATATGGAACAATAAAAGACCCCAAATAGCCAAAAAAATCCTTAGCAGAAAGAACAGCACTGGAGGAATAACAATACCAGACTTCAAATTTTACTCCAAGGCCATAGTAATCAAAACAGCTTGGTACTGGCACAAGAATAGACCTGAAGACCAATGGAATAGAACTGAAAACCCAGAAATGAACTGACAAACCTATAGTCACCTAATCTTTGATAAGGGAGCTAAAAAAATAGAATAGTAGAAAGAAAGCCTCTTCAGTAAATGGTGCTGGCAAAATTGGTTAAACACCTAGAGGAAACTAAAATTAGATCAAACAAGGCCATACTAAAGCTACCAGCACAACTATGTTTATCACAGCACTATTCACCATAGCTAAGATATGGAGCCAACCCCAGATGCTCCTCAGTAGATGAATGGTTCAAGAAAATGTGATATATATATATATATATATATATATATATATATATACATACACACACATACATACATACATACGTATATATATATATATATATATATACATATATATGTATATATACACACACACACAATGGAATTCTATGCCTCCATCAGAAAGAATGACATTGACCCATTTGTTAGGAAATGGAAAGACTTGGAAAAAAAATCATTTTGTGAAGTAAGCCAGTCCCAAAGAAATTTAGGTTCCATGGTTTCCCTTATTTGCACTAATTAGTATACATATAAAACAATCTTATCAGATGAGCTGGAAGGCTCAAGAGCTATGTACATATGACCATATAAGATGATTCTAAGTGAAATGAACCCCAAGATAAGGACACAAGAGATATTTCTTTGTTGTTGTTTTAATGTACTATGTAATCTTTTTTTTTCCTTTGTATGTTCTTTCCCCTATGGTATATTCCCTATTGTCACTGTACTTGATTTTGGTACCCTGAATCTTGTATATATACTTGTCTAATCTGGGGAGAGGAAGGGGAATAACAAAATGCTGAAACAAGAACACAGGATGACCCATTGCAACAAGGATACCCACAGGACAATATATTGGAAACGAACTTTACAACTTCAGGTGAGGGGGGGGTGAGGTGGGGTGGGAAAGAACAAGGGAAGGGGTTACAATGATCAACAAGTAATGTACTCATTGCCTTACTCATGTAACTGTAACCCCTGTGTACGCCATCTATACAATAAAAGAAAAGAAATCCAAGCCATAGAAATGTGTTCTAGCAGCTGTAAATGGGCAAGAAAAGCAAGAAGACGTGTGTGTGTGTGTGTGTGTGTGTGTGTGTGTGCACGCGCGTGTATGTATTAATTAAAGTGAGGCTTCATTCTCAGACTCAATTTCTTCATGTAAAAAATAATGGCAAATCTAGATCATATGATTACTGTGAAAATTAAATGAGACATCTACGTGAAGTTCTTAGGATAAAATAAGAAATTCCTGTTTAGTCCCGGGGGATTTTACCCAAGGAAAACTTATTAATAACCCCTATGACCTCTACAGGCAGCATTCTCCTAACCTGGGAGACTGCCCTAAAAACAGAGACCCTCATGAGTCCACATTTCTTTTGTCTCTGGAGGAGTGGGCAGACATGGTACAGTGTTTATAGAATGCACTCCACGGAGGCATCTCTATCTTTCCAACAAACTCTGAACACTGAAGTGAGAGGAAAAAGATTTCCACCTATCTCAGCCTAGCAGTGTCACTTACTACATTGGTAGATTGCTTCCATGACAGCAAAACCACACTGAGCCCTGCATGGTTCATCTGCAACTAGCTCCTGTGCATGCTCATACATGTTCCTGGCTAGAGGACAGGATTGTATTTTAGGTTCATTTTAGGCTTTAAAAAATATTTTTGTGGTGTTGGGAGCTAGAGACCCCAGACTTCATCACAGGTTTTCAGGCTATCCCACCTATATCCCCCTCTCATGTGGCAGCCTGCGCTCAGCTCTGTTTTGTGAGCCCTGAGCACATGTGGGCACAGCACAAGCTTATGAAAACTTGCACTTCTGGTTTGCAATAGAGCTGGGATCAAACTCCCTCCTAATTATGTAAAATAACATAATCATTCATATGTCACTTCACTTTCTTTGCCTAGTAAATGGGGATAATATAATGAATTACTAAGTGCTATTAAAAAATACAAGAGACTGGGAAGTTGATATGGCTCTGAGCACTGGGAGGTCCAAGAACATGAGGCTCTTCTTGCTTCATGATTACAGAGCCAAAGTAGGCACACTAGCTGTGTGTCTCCTCCTTGCCACTAATCCTCTAGCCCTTCCTTACCTCCAAGAGGTTCTACCTTGAATTATCACTAATACACACCTGGCAATGAAGCTTCCAGCAAATGAGATCCTGGGCACTTTCAAATAATGGCAGCTATTTTGAGTATTACATGTGATCATGCCTATCAACTTGGTCCAATGCCCTCCGGAGTTCATTTCACCTTGCTCTCTCTTCTGGAGTTAAGAATGAGTGTATGGTCATCTTGACTTACAGCTCCAACTGATGGCAGCAGGTACCCCCTGCTCTGCAGTGAGCAACCTTGCAGCTCCTGACACCATCTGCAAGAGAAAAGGAGTGCTTGCCTTTTCCTTTGTTTATCCCCGTTCCCACTTGAGACTGCTCCTAGATTAAATGAAACTGAGCTCCCCTAACTGTATACCTTCCTACCTAACACATTGCAGACATCTGTGTACAGTGTGGGCCAGTTGCTGAGTGAAATAATGTCTAGGGATAAGTAAGTGCATGGATAGATGCCCATATTGGATAAATCAAGTCACACGCATGTACTCTCTCTCTCTCTCTCATATACACAGACACACACACACACACACACACAGACACACACATGCTGCTGCTACTACTGCAAACCACATGCTTTTAACACTTGAACCAGCTTCTGGGTGCTAGTCTCCATAGGCATCCAGTGTCACCACCCTGAGCAAACGTGTCCTTCCCAGCCACTGACCAGGTCATGGTGTCATCAGCTCAGAGCCCTGTTTGCAGATGCAGAGAACACTCCAAAACCGACCTTGACCTGACAGTGAGGATGGCAACTCTGGTACATCTTTGCTACCTGAAATGGGTAGCAGAAGGAAGCACTTACTGGTTTCACAGTACAGAGGGCAGGGTAGGTTTCTGGACTGGGTACATTCTTGGCTATCACTTACTGCCAGCTGGTCCTTCTCACATTTTCTCATCCCCAAGAGAGTCTGAGCCTGGCTTCTTCACTGTACAGGTCTCTGGTCCTCACCTGTGACATGCAGCCCATACTAGGCTGGGCCAGGATAAACTGCTGGCATCTGGTCTATGCATTTATATGCTAATTGTCTAACCTCTAACGGGAGCTGGTTTCCTGCAGTTTTCTTCAATATGAGTATTTCTCTTCTGATAAAGTACTTTCCCTGGGGGCTTCAGTATCTTTCTGCCAGTGCCCATCTCTGAGACTCACAGCGACAGAACTACACCCACAGAGAAGACATTTTCACAGGCCTGGGGGCAGCAGCCATAATGAATTGCTTTCTTTTCTATCAGGGTTTAGTATAGGGACTATTCTTAGGACTGGGATTTTTACTACCCTTTGGTTTACTAGACAGTGATAGAACCCCCACTGATAGGAGTTAGTAGAAAAGCAGGTAGCAAGGAAATTGTGGCCTACAGAACTTTCAGATGGCAGGATAAGCTGATAAGCTAAACTGCCTGACAATGAAATGAAAGCAGCGGGCTTCACAGAAGAAGGACAAAACAATGAGAAAATAAGGACTGGGCACCAAATCGTGATCTTATAAGAAATGGAAAGGAGACTTATCAATCCATCTTTAAGGACTCCAATTCTCCCCATCTAACCCAAGGCCGAGCTCTGTAACAAGATAACACAGAGATGGGCTGAAACTGTTGTAAGGTAAACCATCCTAGAAGCCACATTTAAAATATAGAATATTGGAGTCTTTATTATACAGTTAACAGGCTGCAAGCCACCAGTTGTTACAAGGGCCTGCAGCATGCAAATACACATAACACAGCCAGGAAACATGATAAAGAGGAAAGAAATAACAAAGACAATACCAACAAGCCAATTCAGCTCCAATGGAGAGCTGAATTGGGATGCCACGATGACTGGACACGAGCCAGGAGACAGGACACAGGACATGATCACAGAGACGCATGTGGCATGGAGTCCCAGGCTAGACTGGTCTGGGCCTAAATAAATTGCTGCAGGGGGCAGATCCTCAGGAAATTCCCAGTCCCAGGCACTAGACTGACAGATTTAGTAACCTATCAGCCAAGTGTCTTCCCTTGCCTACAGGAGTCTGGGCATATCCATTACCTGGGAGGCAGGTGATTGGGGGGGTGGTTCCCTTCCCCCAGCATGAAGACAAGATGCCAGACCCTACCATCCAACATGTGGCCAATATGGCGCAGGCCAGACCTGGTCTCCTTACTTCAAAACACTGCCTTCTTTGGTTCATCTATGGCTCATGCTCTTCTCTGCCTCATTTCTTTTCTGATAAACTTTCCTAACACGTTTACTTACATTTGAGTCTTGCCTGAATTCTTTCCTGAGACATAAAGACGTTTAGCTGCCCTAAATGTTCTGGTACCAAATTCAGTATCTTGCAGGAAGTTAGGGATTAATGATGTCTTTTTCTGATTTGGATTCATTGCAAGGTATCACCACTTGGTACCCAACCATGATGAGTGATGTCTGCTGCCATCAAGAAGACAAGATGTAACCCAAGTGTAGGTTACTAAAAGAGGGGCTTCAAGGGACAAACAGAACATCTACTCTAAGAAATGCCATGTGTCCAGGCAAGGACCAGACCCTGGAGAAGTTAGCAGAGCCCAGAAGCACATAACTGCAAAGCTCCTGGCTGCATGGTGAAATGCAGTCAGCACAGGTGGCGTTGAGGTCTATGGTGGATCATGGGTTGGGGCAAGCTCAGACCACAGGCCCAAAGGCCTCAGAATGATTGCAATGTGAGGCAAGTCTGGCAGCTTCAAATGGCGATGGACTGACAGAATATGGGAGACAACATGGTGAGCTTTGGGCAAGGGCTGGTGTGAGGGGGCAGTCGGGGACAATGGGTCTGCTCTTGAGGAATCCTCACCTGATCTCTTATTCTAAGAAGAACTGAGGCATAATAACAAGCCTTCCATGCAAGACAGTAGTCTGTTGTTGAAATACTGAGAAAATCTGAATTCAAAGCTTAAGCGGAGCTATCTCTGGTGTTCACACAGCATCAGTAAAATCAGTCTTGTCCATTCTATCACTCCATCATATCTCTCTGCCATTCATATAAGCATTTAGCTGGGGCTTGCTTTTCAAATCCAATCAGACATACCTTGCCCATCAGCTGGAGGGTTTTCCCTGTCCATCGGCTATAATTGGTTATATATCAGACCTAGAGCTCATCCTGCTATTATTTGTTCTGTTTATTTCACTCATTTCTTTGCTGCTACCTTCTACTTCTTTTTTTTTTTTTTGGCAGTTGTGGGGCTTGAACTCTGGGCCTGGGCCCTGTCCCTCAGCTCTTCAGCTCAAGGTGAGCGCTCTACCACTTGAGCTACAGCACCACTTCCGGTTTTCTGGTGGTTTATTGGAGATAAGAGTCTCACGGTCTTTCCTGCCCGGGCTGGCTTTGAACCATGATCCTCAGATCTCAGCCTCCTGAGTAGCTAGGATTACAGGCGTGAGCCACTGACGCCCGGCTCTACTTCTTTTTATGCTTCTTTTGGGTTTAATGTTTTGTATAATTCCAGGTTGTCTTGTTTGTTGGCTCATTAGCTACAACTTCTAGTTTCCTACTTTGATGGTTGCTTTGGGGATTATAGTATAAGTCATAATTTATCACAATCTGCCTTCAATCGATATTAAAACATTTCCTGTATTGTAATAAACAATGTATTTGTATTTCTCCCATCTGGCCTCACTGCTTTCTTGATAACAGATATTACTTTTATGCACACACACACACACACACACACACACACACACACTAGCAATACTGGGGTTTGAGCTTAGAGCCTTGTATCCATTGGATATAATTGGTTATGTATCAGAGCCTTGTGTTTGTGAGGCAGGTACTCTACCACCTGAGTCATCCCCTTCCAAAGATCTGTCTTGTTTTTGTTACTGTTTGGATAAGTCTCATTTTTTTTTACCTAAGTAGCCTATGACTGTGACCTCCTCCCTATGGATACTGCATATCTACTATAACAGGTATCTGCCACCAAGTTGTTGGCTGAGATGGATTCTCACTACCCTTTTTCCTCAGCTGGCCTGAAGAGAAATCCTCTGGATCTCTGCCTCCCAAATAGTTAGTAGTATACTCATGAGCCATAACAACTCACCCCTATATTTATATAATATTAACCACAAAATGCTTCGTTATTTTTACTTACACAGTTATCAATTACCACTTGGGTAGATTTACTAAGAAGAAAATGAGCTTCTACATTTACCAGGTAGTAATTACTTCCTGTGCTCTTAAATTTTTGTGGAGTCTTTGCAATGATTTAGCTGGCTTTCATTTCTGCTCCAATGGCTACTTTGAGCATTTCTTGTATACACATTATCTGTTGGAGATAGATTCCCTTCAGTTTCATATGTCTGAAAAAACTGAAGGATTATTTTTGCTAGAAATAAAAGTCTGAAATACAATTCTTTACTCTCTTCTTGGTTACATTGCTTCCAGTATGAAAGCTACTGAACTCTTGAATACATTTGTGCTTCTATAACAAAGCACCAAAGACTGGGTAGTAATAAAGACTAGAAGAATAGTTTGCACAATTCTGTAGCCAGGGAAACCCCAGGCCCATGCATCTTCATTGGTCATCAGGTATGGGCCATTTTACAGGCCTGTGATGTGCTGCAAGTCTTCCCCTGGCAGAAAGGAACACATTATTCTAACATGAGGACAAAAGGGCACACGTTAGCTCCCCCAGCCTTTTTATGAGACAATAATCTTTCCCAAGGCTACAGCTGTCATGGCTTAGACATATCTCTCCAAAGACTCTCTCTTAATAGGACTACAATGCATTTTGGAGAAGCCACAGTGAAAACAGACAAATCAAATTTTTTCTTTACATATGATATCTTTTTCTTTCTGGGTTCTAACACTTTTTCACATCTGGTTATGATACGTATGACATGTCTTCATGCAATCTTATTCATTCAGTTTTCACATTGCTGAAGTTCATTAATCTTCTTGGATCTTTGAGTTCCTCAATTTCGTCATATTCAGAAGGTATCCAGCCATTCTTTCTTCAGAGTTGGTTTCTTCCCCCACACATTCTCTCCTTCGGAGACTCCAATTGCACATGTATTTATCAGACCACTGAAACTGTCCTCATTTGCAGAATCTGTTTCCTCAGGATTTTCTTTATTTTTCAGCATTTCTATAAAAATCTTTCAACAGTCTTTGCTTTTTTCCATATTTAATGCTATAAATTCCATGCAGTGCAGTTTTTATCTCAAACTTTTTTATTTTATACTCTACTCATAATTTGAATATACATGAGAAATACCTGTCTTTCCTTCACCTTTTGAAACATATGAAATATAGATATACTTAATCTTCTGTAAACTTCTCTGTTAATTCTAACACCCATGTCAGTTCTAGTGGGTCAATTTTGTTTGCTTAATACATTTTTAACCTTTATTATGGTTTTGTATTTCCCTGGATGTTTTCATAGTGTGTACTCTTATTTTGATTGGATGCCCAAACTATGAATTTTACATTTTTTGGTGCTGAATATTTTTGGACTTTTATAACTATTCAGGACTTTTTTGTTGTTGTTCTCTCCTGTATTCTCTTTCTCTTACTTTGTGTGTGGATGCATGTGTGTGTGTGTGTGTGTGTGTGTGTCTGTGTGTGTGTGTGTGTGTGTGCTATAAGTAACCTGGAGACAGTTTGTATTTTCCAGCTCCTAATTAGGCAAGACCAGTGACTGATGTGTGGCACGACTATAAAGAACCTAGCTTCCTGAAAATCCTAACTCAGTGCCCCAGGAATTGTGATGTTTCTAGTTTGGCTTGCGGAAACAGGTACAATTCCCTCTGTAACTGATTTTCTCACATTCATGCGTGCCTCCTACTCAAGCTGATGCTTTTGCCATCTGTGTTCACTCCCAGCAAGTCCCTCTTCTATGGTGTTCTAGACCATAAGCTCAAATTTTCCTAGTCTCCTTGGCCCAAAATTCTGCCTGTTGGTTTCTGGGAGACTCATTGCTCTGCCTGGCACCTGAAAACTTCCCAGGCAGTGCTACGCCATAATGGAAGAAAGAATATGGGCATAGCATTGGTGGATCATGCATGGAATCCTAACCAAGAAGAGTCTTAGTAAGAAAGGCTGTATTCTGAGGATAGCCAGTGCAGGAAAGTTTGAGAGACCCCCTTCTTACCATATCCCAGGGAGTACATGTGCACACCTTCCATTAAGCTATGTTGGAGGATTGCTTCCAGTCCAGCTCGGCAGAAAAGCCTATGAGGCCCTATTTCAGTGGAAGAAAGCTAGGTGTAGTGACACATCTTGTTTCCCTAGCAACTACAGGAAGCAGGAAAAGCAAGAAGTAGGCAGCTCACAGCTCAGGCAGGCATCTGCAGGAGAAGTGAGAACTTATCCTAAAAATAACCAACTAGAGGCATGGATCAGTGGCAGAGTACCTGCATGACATAGGTGAAGCCCTAAATTCAAATCCCACATAGCCCCACCAAAAAAAATCTAGGTTCTGTTTCTGTATGGTTGGAAGAAGACATCCCAAAGCATGTGAATATGCTTACATTCTGCTCAATTCTCCCCAAAGTTGTTTACCAGTCTCTATCCAAGCAGCAGCAGGTCTGAACTCCTTCTGCAGTGGCTGTATAGCAGGGACTGGCAAGTTCTTCCTTGTCCTCCCAGACAACAGACAATGCTGTGATAGAACTGTTTGGAGAGTCTGTGGGGTTCAACTTGGCAGTGGCCATGAAGCTGAATGTTATGTTTACCTATTCATATACTCCACAAATATTGACCAAGCCCTATAGCTTTTCTAAACCCTGAGAATACAAAGAGAAAAAATATAAAAAGGAATTCCTGATCTCTAGAAGTTCACATATAAGAGGAGCTTTCTGAGCAGGAAGTGGCCTGGGCTTCATGGGAGGAGCCCAGGGAAACCTCTAGCCTTCTGAAGAGAGGCCTGGAGGGCTGCCCCAGGAGAGGACAGTTAATCTGACTGTGGAAGGAGCTGAACTTAATAAGATCAGGAGACTGACTTAGAAGGAATGGTGAGCATGCAAAGGCACAGAGGTTTTGCAAAGCTGTGATTTTCTTCTTTTTTTTTATTGTGAAAATACAGTACAGAGGAGTTACAATTACATGGGCAAGATAATGAGTGCATTTCTTATCAAGCATTGTAGCCTCCTCC
>NW_012267330.1:1017117-1026709 GCF_000151885.1 Dipodomys ordii
AATGTTTTTTTTCTTTTATAAGATTATTTCTTTGTTGCTTTGTATGTCCCTCCCCCATAGTATAACCCCTGCTTTCACTGTATTTGATGTCAGTATAATTTGTGGAGGGGAAGGGGAAAAACAAGTCGTTTAAATAGGGATACAGGTTGACCCATTGCAACAATGAGATGTACAAAGCTGTGATTTTCATGTGAGACTTTCTCCACCTTCCTCCTTTCCATCTGTATTTCATGTTTCCCCAGCTACAGCCGCAGTAGCATCATGGTCCTCCTTGGTGGTACTGTTATAGAGTGCTTAATGTGGAGCAATATAATTCATTTAAAAATAGAAATCACTGTGCTGTGGATTTTAGGTCACAGGGGTCATTCAGCCACTTCACCTCCTTATCCACCTTTCCTTGTAGGATCTTTTTTTTTCTGATTCACAGGGTAAAAGTATTTTTACAAATGAGGAACTTAAAATTCACCTTCTTTCTTCTTGACGGGTATGGACTATTCCCACCAGGCTTGTCACACCTCCCCAGCTAAGCAATGACAGGAACTCACTGCTTCTTAAGCAATGATAAGCAATTTGCCTTTGACACTGTGATTTATTTCTCCCACTTCTGTCTTTTGGACACACAAGGTATACTTATCCCCCCACGCCCAAGTTAATGTAGGAGGCATTGCTGGTTTCCATTCAGCCACAGTTTAATGACTTAGCCAATGACTTAGCAGGTACAGGGCAGACATCCAGACCCATCCCTGCAGAAAGCAGCTGTATGTTTGGAAGCCTGGAACTTTGTTCTCCAGGCCAGGATTTCAAATCCAAATCTAACCTGGTTGTGTTCCATCCCCTCTTACTTCAGGCATAGATGCATTTTCTGCCAGCACATAGTCACCTTCTACACTGTAACTCCTTGCTTCCTGTTCCAGTATCTTCCAAGCTTTGTCACCCCCATGGCTGCCACTGTACTCCATGGAATGTGTGCTTATGGAAAACTGGGAGAAGCTCCAAAGAGGAGAAAGGGGAAGAAGAGGTAATGCATGTGACACACCTTAGTGGTCCACTGGTTAAATGTGTTACTTAAATAATCATATTTTAAAGTTATTGACATGGCCTACATATCCATTTGTTGAGACACTAGATCTCAGCAGGATGGCTTTGGAAGACAGGACACTTAGAAGGTGATCATGGATGAGGATGGAGCCCTTATTATTTTATCATGAGCTTATTGCCCTTGTAAGAAGATACTTGGGAGTTCACTCTTTTTTTCATTGTTCTGTCACAGAGTAGGTGGTATTCAAACCAGGGAGTGCATAAGCCCCACCAAAAAGCAGCCAAAGCCCTGACCTTGGGACTTCAAGTCTACAAAACTATAATTTAACTGTCTATAGTATTCTGTTACAGCAACCAATCGGGACTAATGTAGTTAATCAGTCAATCCCCCATGTCTGTGGATAAAATTATCCCCAAATCAAAAGTATTTGGGGAAAGTGAGTTTTCAGTTAAAATGTATAGGAATTTTGTCATTATTCTCTAAATAATAAAAATATCAATTCATGTAACATATAAGTACCACAAGTAATCTTGAGATGTTTTAAAGTATATGCAAGGATTACATAGGTTATATATGAACACTACCTGACCTTATGTTAGGAATTTGAGCATCATCAGATTCTGTTACCTTTGGGAGTCCTGGATGCACATTTTCATGGCTACAGTGTGGTGAAGGCTGTATTGCAGGGAGGGTGGATGCAGTGTATACTTCTTTGAGATACAGAAGCTAGAAGTTCCCTGGATTAGATTGAATTTATAGAATGTAGAGGAGAGATGATCTCGGGCAGGAAATCATCTGGAAGTATACACAGGCTAGGGAATGGATGCTGAGCTGTTTTTATTCAATGCTACCTCCTGGGAGCTTAATACAGAACAGGCACTGAGTTACAAAGCTGAGTAGATGACCAGATGGAGGCCTAGGGAAATCCCAGGTTGATGGTTGGCTCAGTGCTTATCAACATTGAATTACAACTGAAATAGTTTGGGGAATTGGTTGTTCAGCATCTGTCTCCTAGGGGGCAAGGATTATGCACCCTGGGATCATATCTGTTGGCCAGCACTGAATACAATACCTGTCTTAGTCTGAAATCAATAAATACGTGTCACATGGATGAACGAATGGGCCAGAGAATAATAGCAAGTACCCATTTAGTATCCTATTTGGATGTACTGAGGCATAAAAGAATATTGCACAGGAATCCAGCTTGCTGGATACTCTGGCCACAGAGGCATCATCTCATTTAACCTTCCTAACATCTGGGTGACAGGGTGTCATCATGCACATTTTGTAAGAACAGAGATTGATGCTCTCAAAGCCTCAATGGCTCACCTGTGTCCAGCTGACTGCAACAGTTGGCAGTATAAATAGAAACCAGGATCAAACTATTTCTCTCAGTCACAGGCCGCATGAAGTTTATATCATATTGAATGTGTATGAAGCCTACACAGTAAGAAAAATAACCAATAAAATTTGTTAACATAAATTCTTTGTCTACTCAAAAATTTTCTCATTATTGAAATTTGAAGTAATGATAGATTCATGTGCAGTTAAGAAATAATAAATTCTGGGATCAAGAAAATGTGGTATATACACACAATGGAATTCTATGCCTCCATCAGAAAGAATGACATTGCCACATTTGTTAGGAAATGGAAAAACTTGGAAAAAATTATAATAAGTGAAGTAAGCCAGGCCCAAAGAAACATAGGTCCCATGGTTTCCCTTATTTGCAATATCTAGTATATGTATGAGTTAAGCGGAAAAGGTCAGATAATGTGATATCAGGAAAATGAACCCTTAGACATGTATTTTAATGTTTTTTCTTTCATGCATGTGTTTCTAACGCATTTATAAGACTACCTCTTTATTGCTTTGTATGTCCCTCCCCCACAGTATAATCCCTGCTTTCACTATATTTGATGTCAGTATAACTTGTGGAGGAGAGGGGGAAAAAACAGTTGTTTAAGGATACAGGTGGACCTGATGCAACAACGAGAAGTATAAGTTGTCATGTCCAAAACGAGCTTTACAACATTGGTCGGGGTGGGGGAAGGGGGGGAGGAGAAGGGTTGGGATTGGGGGGGGGGGGGGGGAGGCTAACCAAAGGAGGAGGCTGCAATGCTTGGTAAGAAATGTACGCATTATCCTGCCCATGTAATTGTAACCCCTCTGTACAGTATGTTCACAAATAAAAAATAAATTAATTAATTTAAAAAATTTAAATATATAAAAAAAGAAATAATAAATTCTGTATATCTCCTACCCATTTTTCAAGTGGAACATTTTACAGAAAAAGAAAACATCACAACCAAAATATCGACATTGATTAATATTTTCAGATCAACCTGGGGTTTTCTTTTTGACAAGGGACCTGCACATTTTTTAACTTTAAAAATTGTTATTGTAAAGTGATGTACAGAATGGTTATAGTTACATAAGTCAGTTAATGAGTACATTTCTATTTGGACAGTATCACCACTTCCCTTGTTCTCTCCCGGTTTTTACCTCCTGTCCTCACCTACAAATTGTCTAGTTCATTTTCAACATAGTGTCTACTGAGTACCACTGCTGCCTTTGTCCCTCCATTCTGTTCCCTCCTTGCCTCCCACAGACAGATAAATGAACAAACAAGACAAAAATATACAGTGGAATTCTATGCCTCCATCAGAAAGAATGGCATTGCCCCATTTGTTAAGAAATGAAAAGACCTGGAAAAAATTATATTAAGTGAAGTAAGCCAGGCCCAAAGGAACATAGGTCCCATGGTTTCTCTTATTTGCAATAACTAGTATAAGTCTAGGACAAGCAGAAAAGCTCAAAAGCTATATATGTATGACCATATAAGATGATGTTAAGTGAAATGAACCCCAAGATAGGGATACAAGTGGTTTTTCATTTCTTGCTATTGTTTTTAACATATTTAAAAATGCACTATGTAATTTTTTTGTTTCTTTTGTATGTTCTTCCCCCACGGTATAACCACTGTTTTTACTGTATTTGATGTCAGTGCCCTGCATCTTGTATATACATTTTTCTAATTTGGGGAGGGGAAGGGAAATAACAAAATGCTGAAATAAGGATAGAGGTTGACCTATTGTAACAATGAGATGTGCAAGACACTATGTTGAAAACGAACTTTACTACTCGGGGGGAGGGAGGAGTTGTGGAGGTGGGAGGAAAGGGATGGTAGGGGAAAAACAAAGGAGGAGGTTACAATTCTTGATAGGAAATGTACTAATTACCTTACTCATATAACTGTAACCCCTCTGTACAGTATTTCTACAATAATATATATATATATATATATACATACATACATACATGTATATAACAAAAACAGCAACTCCATTTCCTGAGGTTCATTTTGATGAATATAATTTCATATGATTAGATGCATGCAAGTATTGAGCCTTTGTGTTCCTCTCCTAAGAATATCCTCCTTTGGTCTCACTGTGTGTGAATGCCTAGAGTCCTATATAATTTATTATGTCCATATGTATGTATGTGTGTGTGTGTGTGTGTGTGTGTGTGTGTGTATATATATATGTATATATATGTATGTATATATATATGTATATATATATACATATATATATATATATATATACCATCCAGTGTGTTTATTTGCAGATTTATATATTCTAGCTACTACTAATGAAGGAAACCATGCAACCAATATTTCTCTGGATCTGGCTTAATATAATTTTTCCAAGTCCTTCCATATCTTGGCTATGGTAAATAATGCTTCAATGAACATGGTTGTGCCTATAGCTTTAGTGTGGCCTTGTTTGTGTTCTATTGGATAAATATCTAGAACTGGTATGGCTGTGTCACAGGAAAGCTCTATGTTTAGTTTTTTGAGGAACCTCCATACTGCTTTCCAGAGTAGTTGAACAAGTTTACATTTGTTATTGATAGCTTTCTAGATAATTGCCATTATAACTGGGATGAGGTATAATCTCAGTGTTGTTTTGATTTGCATTTCCTTTATGGCCAGAGATATCAAATAGTTCTTAATACATCTATTGGCCATTCTTATTTCTTCTCCTGAGAAGTTCTTAGCCTATATAATAAGTGGGTGGTTGTTTCTTTGGGGTTTATTTGGGAGAGGAGATTAATTTTGAGCTCTAAGTATATCTTGGATAGTAAGCCGTTGTCTAATGCATGGCTGATAAATATTTTCTCCCATTCTGTGGGCTCAATGGGAATTAAGGTAATTACATATTTTGTATTTAAAAGCTGTGAAAAATCTTTCCCAAGGTGGTTGTACTTTCTGACAAGTGACAGGTTAGTGGTCCAATTTCTCTGCATCCTCATCAGAACCTAGTGAGGTTACATAGTTTTTAACTGTTCATTTCTCTGATGACTAATTATGTTGACTATCTTTTCTTGGGCTTAGTTGCCATCTGTGTATCCTATTTTGTATAATATTTATATCTTTGTCTTTTTTCTAATTGATTCTTTTATTTCACAGCTTTGAAACATCTTTCTATGTTCTAAATATGTTCTTTCTTGTCTGTAAAATTTTCAAATGCTCCCTGCTTGTCTGCAGATAGTATTTCCTTATACTCTCATGAGCTTTAACTTAGACAAACTTTGAAATTCTGATGAGATACAAACTACTGATTTTTCCTTCCATGCATTGTGTTTTATGGGTCAAGTCTACAAATATCATAGTCATATTTACTGAAACATAGTAATAAACTTTAATATTGAGTAGTGATCTATTTGTGGAGAAATGGATATTCTTCTATGTTTCTCCAAAAGATTAATATATCATGTCTCTAGATTCTTGTAGGCCTTTGAGATGACCATTAGTAGTTCATAATCCTAGCACCTAGTTCTACATGTCTTGTTATGAGTATGCCTAAGAATTTAATTTTTTTAGCTAAATTAGAAATAGTGCAATGTGTTTGATTTCAGCTTCAACATACTCATTAATAAGAATACACAGATATGGTTGGATGTTGTGTGCTATTCTTCATGTAACAACCATGCTGAAGTTGTTTGTTATAACAGTACTTTTATTTTCTTTCCTTCTTTTAGATCTTTTGATCTCCTACAAATAGGAGAGCTTCCTGTTTTCCTGTCTTTATGCCTTTTGTTTCTTTGTTCTCAACTGCTCATTTGGAGTTTATCATGTTTAAACTTTTCTAGTTCCTGTTAAATTATACATATATATGTTCACACACATATGAAAGTTTAATTGAGATGCATGCTGGAACAATTTTTTATGTGCACATTTCTTGGTCTTTGCTTAGCTTTTGGAATTTACAGATTAATAGCTTTTGTCAGATTTGGATGTTTTCAGCCATTTTTGTACAACTGCTTTGTAGCCCACTGTCTGTCCTGTTTTCTTCAGGGTACGGATAATATGAAAGGTGGATATTTTGCTATTGACCCAGAGATGCCAGCCACTGATCATTCTTCTATTCTGTCCCTTTATCTGTGTTGTCTTGATTGGACTTTTTTGTTTGTCCTCAAATCTACCTACAGTTTTCTGTCTTTTGGGCTCTTGAGCACAGCAGGTGAGCTTTACTTTACCCCCTTCTTATATTCTCCAGCAATATAATTTCTTTTCTTGATAACATTTATTGCCTTGCCAGGTTTTCTATTTTTTACCTGATTTAAGAGATTTGTAATTTCTTGTTGAAATAGTTTCTGATTTCAGCTTCAAAATACTTGTTAGATAGTTCTAACATCTCATTAATCTCCAGATTGTTATCTGTTGATTTTTCTCATTCAAGTAATGATCTTAGAATAATAAGTAATTCTTTCTTGTGCCCTGGACATTTTTCCTGTTAAAATGATTATTTCATGATTTGTTCAGGTGGAGCACACTGTTCCTGGCCTACTTTCTGGGCTCATTTTTGCTGGTTTTTCTGCAGTAGTGGGGAAGCTCCTGTTTCTGATCCCAGGGATCAGTGCTCTTTTGTGCAGAAGGGCATGGTAGGGTAGGGGAGCATTCTAATTCTGCCTGAGTTGTCCAGATACTCCTGAATCATCAGGGTCTGGATAAGCCTCAGTCACCCCATAGGCTTTGTTAGGCTGCCTCATGTCCCCTGACAAGAAAAGAGTTTGGGGGTCTTAAGTCCTTAGATCTTTGGTGTAAAGGAGCGTCTAGGTTGTTTATTATGCCAAGAAATGAGACAGTGAAGCCTCGGACCCAAGGGAGTGCCAGCTGCTGGCAGGGCCTGGCTTTCTCCTTCTGCAGTCATCACTGCCTCCTGCTCCTGTTGGGGTGGTGTTTCCCACATCTGGCTTCAGGCTTCTTCAGGCAAGCAAGGAGTTGCTGCCTGATGCTGTGCTCAGTGTCTCCGGGGGATGGATCACCATACTAATACTGCTAAAGGGCCCTGGCAACTCTACTGTTCCTTTGTCCTGGGGTCACAAAGCTGATTGCTTTTTTCATGCACCTCTAAGATTTTTTATTTCCATCGTTGATCATGGTTGATCAACCTAGAGCAGTAAGAGACAGTATGTGCTGCTTCCTGCAGGTGGAAAGTTCAAGGATCTCTAAAGTGCTTTTACAATCAGCAAAAACACTTATGAAGGTATAATTAATATGTGCGAAAATTGCACTTGTCAATGTATACATGCTGATGAATTTGGACATATGTACATCCCCAATACCAGCACCACAATCAAGGGCCTAAACAAATTCATCACCTCCAAAGCTACTGCCTTCTTGTGTTGATTTTGTATGTTGTAGAGGCACAAGGAGACACACACTTTACATGTCACCCATCCTCTTGGCAATTTAAAAGTCACAACACCATATTGTTAGCTGTGAGTCTGTGTAACATTACCCTTTAAACGACCAGAAGGAGCGTGGGAGAGAGCTGAGCGCACCATCACAGAAGACAAAGAGCACAAATGCCTGCCACTGCACAGCCTTCTCACACAAACGGAAGGTTATAGAGGAGACAGACCACAGATAGTGCTGTGAACCAGGCAGGGAAGGCCTGCCCACAGGGGTCTGTAGTGTGGGACCTGCCTCACCCAGGAGGGTCCTTGGGCCTCTCCTCAGCTCTGAGTCTCCTATAGAGAGACTTCTGTCCATTAATCCCTCTTCCTTGGAAAGCTTGAGTTTAGGAGCTAAGCCTTTTTTGCATAGAAGATGAGAAGAATCATCTCAGCTCCTTGGCTTCTATTAAATTGAAATTATGCCAGTCGAACAAAGGAGAAACAGAGAGTGGAAAAGACAGGACATGGAAAGGAGAAAGGGGAGAGAGAGCTTATAAACCAATGTAAGACGAGGCTGAGGGAATTCTTGGCCATCCACCATCTTGTTGAGGAAAAAAGTGCATTTGTTGCAGGTAATTGTAGCATGGAGACAGCTCTTCCAGAGCACAGGAAGCTCCAGGCAGCCCTCCCTCCACACTGCATCTAACAGCTCTGGGACTGGCCATTTGGAAATCACTCTCCACTGCTCAGCTTTCTGTGTCCCAAGTTTAGGCAAGGAGTAGTGCAAGGTGCTGGCAATGATTTCTCAGTCGGTACAAGAGGCAGACTTGTCAAATGGGGTGAGTGGAGGCATGACAAATACAAACCTAATACTAGCCTCTTTGCAGGTTCTCATAAGTGAAGCTGCTCAAAAAGTGCAGGGACAACATTCCAGATCTAGGCCCAGGCCTCACAGAGTGCCTGAAGTGTGGGTGTGCACTCCATATTTCTGATTACAGTGTGAGATGCAGCTCCATGTTTTAACGACTTCTTTGTCCTTGCAGAAGTGATTGTACCAACAGCCTGTGCATGCCTCACCTGGCTTAGGGATTTTTTTCCTCCATAGTCTTGGTTTTATCATCAGCTCCTTCTACACAGTCCAAGTCAACAAAAATGTTTGGAGCAATTGCTCTGTTGGGAGACTGCTCTGACATACAAGATAGTGTCTTTCCTCCTGAGGGCAACAGAAAGACCATTTGGCTATGAAATGTGGCAGAGCATGGAGGACAGGGAAGGAGCACAGCTGGATCAGGAGGAGGGGGCACAGAGAGAGGAGGGCCAAGACGGAAAGTCCAGCCCACGGGAAGTTATCATAGGAAGAGACACTTCCTTCTGAACTGCAGAACAAGTAACAAATGTAGATGTATAGAAGTTCAGGGCTTATTTAGTCACCAGATAGGGGTCTGGCCAAGGCCAGGTTTTCCACTTCAATAAGAATCATTAAGAGTCAATCAGTAAGGATCACAGGGGGGCACACATGTTATCACAGCTAAGTGGGAGACCTAGCTAAGAGAAACAGTCTGAAGCTGGCCCTGGGCAAAAACGGATCTGAAAAATAAGCCACGTTAAAAGAACTGGGGGTGTGGCTCAAGTACTGCAATGTCTGCCTCAGCAGACATAAGGCTCTAAAACAGTAATACCTTCTCAAGACAAATGTGTAAAATGTGTATGTAAACACCAGGGCTGAGAGCAGAAGTCAATTGGCTTTCTAACACAATGTCCAGCGGGGTCCTGGACACTCTAGGAATACGTTCAGTGAGAAGCAGCCAGATTAGTGTGCCCAAAAGCCAGAGAGAGAGAGAGAGAGAGAGAGAGAGAGAGAGAGAG
>NW_012267330.1:1026759-1058679 GCF_000151885.1 Dipodomys ordii
AGAGCGAGAGAGAGAGAGCGAGAGAGAGAGAGAGAGAGAGAGAGAGGGAGAGGGAGAGGGAGAGGGAGAGGGAGAGGCCCAGACCTTGGGCACATTGATGATGGCAGGTTGGACTCCATTCTTCATAGAATTGGAGAATGGTTGCAACTTTGGGAACATAAAAAATCTAGATAGGAGGCAACTGCAGTAGCTTAGACAGCAAGTAATAAGACCTTCACTATGGTTCTATCACTAACAATAAAGGGAAGGCAAGAATGTTAGGAATCTTTCAGAGGAAACCTGAGATCAAAAATAAGTTGTGCTGTCAGGGGCAGGGCACTAATAGACCCTCTGACTAGCCAGAAGGCCAATGTTTAGAAGATGTTGTCACAGACAGGCACAGCTCTTCCCTCCCCCAGAACTTATCTATTTCTTCTATAATCTGGAGACTTTTCAATATGCACTTCATGTTTAAGACACATGACCTGAATGAGGCAAGCCGCACTCATCCAGGTTTTGTGGGTATGAAGCAAGTCTGGAAGAGCTGGGAAATCCCCTCACAGCATCAGTGAGCTGGAGATCTAGCCAAGGCTACAGAATGGGGAATGTGATTTCAACCATGTTTGCACAGCTTACTGGTATTGACATCAGCCGTCCGGGAGCTATCTATTCCAGGCTGTGACCTACATTGGTCCACTGCCTTCTAGCCTACCTAATTTCCTGATTCTCTTGCCAGCCTGGTTTTCCATCCTTCCCAATGATTCTGTGGGCAGCTACCCAACAGCCTGAGTTTTTTTTAAAAATTCCTAATCAGGTAGACTCAGCCACTTACATTGCTTGTTGGATCTAGTGCAGAATATGAATGAGCATGATGCATTATTCATTAAGTCATTTTATAAATTGTAGGCTATTTTCTGTGGTCTAAAGCATGTTAAGCTTCAAGATCTTGGACACTTAAAATAAGAGTGACTGATTTCTAAAAAATGAAGTTTGGAATTTGCTGGGAGGTAGAGGCTGACACAATTGGCTTCAGGTGTGTTACACTGGAATAACCATTTAGTTAGATGGAAAAAAATTGATGAATTAATCGTAATTGAGTAACCTGTGCTGTAATAGCAAATAAACATCAATGTAACAGTACAGCAAGTATTTTATCCCTATTCTAAAGTGTCAGTGGGAACAGAGACTATGAGACCATTTGGCCCCATGGCCTTAGGAGGGCAAGGTTAGCTCCCCATCCTCAGGGCTGGGACAATATATGGCAGCTTCCTCTCAACTGCTCAGAAATGCAAGCAATGTCACAGGGGCGAGGCTGTCATACAACTCAGCCAGAGAACCAACACCAGCTGCAGCTGCAGCAAGCCACGTTGGGAGTAGACACCACTGACATCATGCAAGGAAAGAACAACTTTACTTTCCCAACCTTTCCAGCAGAAGCAGGAGGAAATTATTACATGGATCCCAATTAGATTCTGCAAGAATAAAGATAAAATATTTGCTGATAAAAACACTTAACATACTATCTATGTTCTTAGCAAGGTAAAATAAGTAGGCAGGCAGGTAGGTAGGTAGGTAGGTAAGTAGGTAGGTACGTAGGCAAATAAATAGATAGATTAGATTAGAATGAACTATTGGTACTGTGCTATGCAGTAGTACATCTTTATGACTTGTGTATTTTATATAACTGAATCTTTATAACTTTGGTCTACTACCGAATTTTCTACATCTCCAGACCTCAGCAATCACCATTCAGACACCATAACCACAACAATAATGAAAAGATTTTTGGAGGTAGTATGTGTGTTTATTATATTTACTTATCTCCAAATTCATTGAGTTGTGTATATTAAATTTATGTTTTTATGTGTGTGAATTATACTATTAAACTATAAAATAGTTTGGGAAAAGGTAAGAAAAGTCAGAAGAAGCTATCCTAGCCTAGGATAGGTAAAAAGCTAGGGAGAAAAAGACTAAAAATATTATGCTATTATGTTGGATAAATACTTTGAAACAGAAGAAAAGACATTATAGGCAAAAACTAAAGTAATCTTAATAATCTAGTCACTTTAGTTAACAATGTGTCAATACTGGTGTTCTCTCTCTCTGTCTCTCCTCCCCCCTCTCTTTTTCTTTTTTCTAATATTTGAACTCAGATACTACTACTTGCCAGGCAGGCATTCTGTTCCTTGAGCTTTTCCCCCAGCTTCTGTTCCTTTTGTTATTTCTTAAATCGGATCTTCCTTTTTCCCAGGACAGACAGAACCATGATCCTCTTATTTATACTGCCTGCATAGCTGTGTCCAGCTTTTATTGATTGAGATGGGTGCTAGGAACTCTTTGCTAGAATTGTACTCAAACCACAATCCTCCAGATCTCAGCTTCATGAGTAGCTAGAATTACAGGTGTGAGCCACCAGCTCCTGGCTTAATATTGGTTTCTTAAATCAAATCTCAACTGGCATATTCATTATAAAGGCACCTTAAGGAGCAACTAAGTAATTTACAAACAGTTTCTGCTTCTTTCACCTCAAGACCTACAGTATTCAGAGCTTCTCAAACATAGAGATAATAGTTGCTTAGCCTAAAAATTAGTACTTGTGCTCTACGGTGCCCTTTTTAGGCTATATCATCACCTTTCAAGGATCCTATTCATCGTTGTCAATAGACAATCTTCTTTATAATCTGCTGTGTAGTGGCTTATAGAGAAATAAGCATGTTTTAAAACTGATGCTAATCTTCTATTGTTCTCAAAGCTATATTTTAGTTTCAGAGACTTTAATGTTTTATTATTTTAGCTAAACCAACCAACAAAAAAATGTATTAGACCAATGGTCTCTAGGTTAGTATTGTACATTCTTGGTGGTACAATAATGTTTGGGAAAACCTCATATATGAATATGAATATTTACTTGTTAGTATGTACTGTAATTATTAACTAGTGTCTAAAGGTAGAATATATATCTTGGATTATAGCAATCTATAATTGTAACTAGTCTAGTTGTAACAGTCATTAAAAATTGTCTTGTTGAAAAAAATTGGTTTCTTAACTGTGACAAATGTACCATAAAATCTAATGTTTTTGTAATCTAGTATATGTGGACACGTCCTGTAGTACCACAACAATATTTTGAGAATCCAAAGCATTTGTTTTGTCAGTTGTGGGGCTTAAACTCAAGGCCTGGATACTGTTCCTGAACTTTTTTGCTCATGGATAACATGCTTTGAGCCATAGCACCACTTCCAGTTTTATGGTGGTTAATTTTAAGAGTCTCATGGGATTTCCTGCTCACCCAGCTTGGCTTTGAACCATGGTTCTCAGATCTCAGTCCCATGAGTAGCTAGGATTTCGGAAGTGAGTACCACTGGCACCTATCTCCAAAGCCATTTTTTTTTTTTATTTTGATGCTTGTACTCAGGCTTGAACTTAGGACCCAGGTACTGTCCATTAGCTTTTGCATTTAAGGCTGGTGCCCTAGTACTTGTGTCATAACTCCACTTCAGGCTGTATGGAGGTTAATTGCAGATAAGAGTTTCACAGACTTTTCTGCCCTAGCTGGCACTTCCAATTGCAATCCTCATACTCAGCCTCCTCAGAACCTAGGATTATAGACATGAGAAACTAGTGCCTGGCCAAAAGTATTTTAAAATTTAAAAACATTTACTTACCAAAGAAAGCCGAATTTAAATCTTCCAATTCAGCAATAGAAGCGTCACACTTTAGCTCACTTTACTTTGTCTAAAACTCATGGTTCTGTTTAACCTGGAAGCAGGGCTAAGAATTATGTTTATTATTTCCAGGGCCAGAGGGAGGGCGTACAGTGGGCAGAGCTTGCCAACAAGTTACTGCAGAAGAATCATTTGATAAGCAGGTATAGACACATGGAAGGACAAATGGATGGCTGAATGGCTCGCTAGCTGACTAGATGGATGGATAGAAGGATGGATGGGTGCATGGGTGCATGGATAGATGAATGGATCAAGTACACATTCACAATGAAATATTATTCAGCTTTAAAAAAGAAAGAAAAGGGCTGGGAAGGTGGCTCAGTGGTAGAGCGCTTGCTTTGCATGCATGAGGCCCTCGGTTGGATTCCTCAGCACCACATAAGCAAAAAGAAAAAAGCCGGAAGTGGTGTTGTGGCTCAAGTGGTAGAGTGCTAGCCTTGAGCTGAAGAGCTGAGGGACAGCGCCCAGGCCCAGAGTTCAGGCCACACGACCGGACCCCCCCCCCAAAAAAAATAAAAGAAAGAAAACCTATCTTTTGCTAACATGGATGATATTGGATGTTATTTGGCTATCACAACACCTCCCCAAAGCCCCTAATAGACTTGTCTGCCACTGTTAGTTCTTCGGCATGGTTTTATTTGCTAACCGAGACCATCAGAGGTTGTGGAGCTGGGGGAAAGCATACTCCAGAAAGAGAATAAATCTGAATTTTATAATTACAATTAGCAATAACAATATGAACCAATACAACAGTAATACTCGCTAGAGACTATATTTGAAATGAACTTTACAACTTAGAGGGGAGAAGAAGGGGAGGGGGTAACAGTGTTAAAAAAGAAATGTACTCCCTACCTTACTTATGTAATTGTAACCCCTCTGTACATCACCTTTACAATAAATTTTTTTTAATCCATCAACTAATGGATGTCATGAATCAGATTCTGCTCTATGTTGGCCTCTTAATCCCATACTGTTACTGATCTTTTTAAAGAAATGCTCAAAGTAGATACTGAAATTTCCAGATTTTACAAAAGAGGACACTTGAGATTTGAGAGTGCAACCAACTTCCCCAAGAAGGGAGAACACAGGTGGATCCTTGCTTCTCTGATTCCAAAACCAGTTTGGAAGTGGGCTGGATCTCCTTGGCAGAAAGCAGGGAAAGGTGGCATGTGAAGAAGCACATGGTCACTAGCAGCAATGTCCAGAGGGAGAAAGGAGAGAAAGCATAAGAGCTTTTGGCTGTACACTTCAGTGTAGAACAACAGAGAATCATAGAGTGCAAGCTCTGCCTGGACCACTTACTTAGACTGGGCTGCAGGAATAACACCAGCAGTCAGTTTGTATGTAAGGTATTTTGATTCACCAATATTGGAAGTGGATTATTTTTGTGTTATTTTTTGTGTGCTGATACTGGGAATTAAACTCAGAAGCTTTCATTCTTGCCTGGATTTTTCACTAATGGCTGGAACTCTATAACTTGATCCACACCAGCATTTCTGCTTTTTGCTGGTTTAGAACCATGGCCTTAAACTTCAACCTCTTGAGTAACAAGGATTACAGGCATGAACTTCTAGCACCTGACTAAGAGTAGAGTATTTTTAATGCCTAGATTGTGTTTCCTAAAATGAGTGAACAGTAACTTTTCCCTCCACCAAACACTGATCACTTATGTGTGCAGAGTGACTGATCAACACAGGGGTCTAGACTATCCCTGCTGACATTACAGACCTCTAGCCAATCTGGCTTGTCCAGGTAGACACTCAGCCTGGAACCTCAGGAAAGAATGATACAACAAACTGTAAGTGAGCTTGGATTCATAGCACTGACCTTGAACTTGAGAAACCTTCCACAGATGCTTAAGGAGTACTAGATTCCTTGTTTTGCTTCAATCTAACTCTGCCTGTCTGAGGTTTTACTCTGCTCTTGCTGCAGATAAGCCCCAACACCAGGGAGCGCTCCTCATCAGCCCCTACTCTGCAGGGCAAGGCTGGGAAGGAGAGAGTGAGAGTTACATCTCTGTGCTGTCAGGGACTCTCACTCAGGGAGTGGAATCTCAAAACAATGAATTATACTGCAACTATGCATGTGAAGTTGTATAAAATATTTGAAAGAGAACTTAAACTGTTAGAATCCCTAAGCTATCATTAATTTTAAAAATATGTACAACTTATATACTGAGAAAGTAAAATTAAATGATGTAAGATGTTCAATTAAAAAGCAGAAAACTGGGGCTGGGAAGGTGGCTCAGTGGTAGAGCGCTTGCCTTGCATGCTCGAGGCCCTGGGTTCAATTCCTCAGCACCACATAAGCAAAAAGAAAAAAACCAGAAGTGGCGCTGTGGCTTAAGTGGTAGAGTGCTAGCCTTGAGCTGAAGAGCTGAGGGACAGTGCCCATGCCCAGAGTTCAGGCCCCACGAACGGACCCCAAAAAAGAAAAAAAGCAGAAAACTGGATGCCTGTGGCTTACACCTGTAATCTAACTACTTAAGAGGCTGAGGTCAGAGGATTGAGGTTCAAAGTCAAGGCAGGCAGAAAAATCATAGACATGAAATCTCCAGTTAATTGGCAAAATGTTAGGCTTGAAGATGTGGCTCAAGTAGTTGCATGCCAGCTGAATAAGTGAGCTGAACCACCCCAATACTCTCAGTTCAGGGCATGGTAATGACAAACAAAACATAAATAAGCACAAAGATGCACAGATAATAGGAAAAGATGAGGAAATAAAGAACAAAATAAATGGAACATAGATAAATACAATAATAAATATGACAGATACTAATCTATCTAAAAAAATTAAAGTGGATTTTCTAAAAAGTAACCCAACTATCCATCATCTGAACGAAATCCACATTATGATTCAGATAGGTTTAAATGAAGAGATAAATAAAAATAATATCTTAAAGAAAAATAGCTAAAGTAACTTTTACTTTCACACGCACAAAAAAAACTGTGTAATAAAGAAACTTACCAGCCAGACTCTGGTGGCTCACGCTTTTAATCCTAGTTACTCAGAAGGCTGAGATCTGAGGATCACAGTTCAAAGCTAGCCTGGACAGGAAAGTCCATGAGACTCTTATCTCCAATTAACCACCAGAAAATCGGAAGTGGTGCTGTGGCTCAAGTGGTAAATCACTTGCCTTGAGCTGAAGAGCTGAGGGACAGTGCCCAAGCTCAGAGTTCAAGCCCCACAACCGACAAAAAAAAAAGCTTACCAAACAGGAAGGAGCTTGACATTATGATAATATAGTTACTCCTCTAAGAAGCCAAACCAGTTCTTAACAAGAACAGACCTAATAAGACACATCAACATATCTGAGGCAATATGTATAGACTTGAGGGTGGGCCTAGTATCAGCTTATAATCTCAGAACTCAGGAGGATGTGGAGGGAACTTGAGACAAATCTGATCTACAGAGAAAAACCTTGCCTTAAACAGAAAAAAAGTAGATAGGTCCATAAAGTATAGACAAACCTACCATTGTGGCTAGAGACTTCAATTTTTTTATATCAGTAATTGATAGATCCAACAGACAAAAAGTCAATGGAAAAACAGTCTAACTTAAATGACACTATCAATCAATTTGATCTAAAGACGTTTATAGAAAAATCCATTTGCTTGCACAGAGTACACATTCTTCACAAGCTCACACAAAGCATTCACCAAGATAAACAGAATCCTGGGCCTAAAATCCCACTGTCGCAGCTGAAGAAAATGGAATTAGTACAATATATTTGTACTGTGTACTTGTATGCAAGATTATAGTAGAGTTACACCAGAAATGAGTGGCAGAAAGGTAACTAGAATATCTCGAAATAATTGCAAATTGTAATTTAACAAATTGGTAGAAGATATCATAAAGAAATTACAAGCATATTTTTTACAAAATAAAAATGAAAATAGAGCTTACCAAAATTTGTAAAGTGTGGCAAATGCCCTGCTTAGATGGCAGGCCAGTGTCCAGGGCATACATCCTAAAGGAAGAAAGCTAGCTGGGAAGCTCCCACCCATGCCAGGAGAGGGAAAAAAAAAGTCTAAGCAAGAAGAAAAGAAAAAAATACTGAAGGTAGAAACTGGCAAAATTGGAAACACAAAAACAGGAAAGAAAATCAATGAAAGCTAAAGTTGGTTCTTGAAAAAGATCAATGGAATTGATTATCCAATAGCCAGGGTAACTGAGAAAATGATAGAAGACAGAGATTACCAGTGTTAAAAATGAATGAGAATTCATCACTGCTGAGTTTGTGAACGGCCAACTTTCAGAAAAGTAGAGAACACACTGGAACCACAGATTTGATAAGTTAGCTGAAATGTACAAACTGCTTATACAAAAAACACACTCAGAATCATCTTCAAAGACCTATGCCATTTAAAGAAATTGAACATTGAACAGATATTTTTAAACTTTCTGAGAAAGAAAGAACTGGGCCTCTCTGAGGAAAAAAAAATCTGTGGACCCAGCAGCATGTTGACAGGTCTGTCTCTCAAATCAAGGCATGAGTCTTTATGAACCTCCCCAATTTCAGCCTACCATCACCTGGACATGGGGGCTTTTCACTTCTTTCTTATTTCTCAACCATGTTTCCAGAATAGCTGCAAATACATCTATGGCATAGATAAGGAGTAGGCATCAAGTCTAGCCAAATTCATGTTTTCTTATTCCTTAGAAAACATTTTATTTTTCTGATCAAAAAAGGTGACTCTGTTTTCAACACTAAATTCTCACTAAACTTTTTTTTTATTTTTTATTTTTTGTGAACATACTGTACAGAGGGGTTACAATTACATGGGCAAGATAATGAGTACATTTCTTATCAAGCATTGCAGCCTCCTCCTTTGTTTACCCTTCACATCCCTTCCCAGCCTCCCCCTGCCCCCCCAATCCCTCCCCCACACCAAAGTTGTAAAGTTCGTTTTCAAAGTTCTTTTTCGAAATGACAACTTGTACGGGTCCGCCTGTATCCTTAAATGACTTATTTTTCCCCATCTCCTCCACCAATTATACCAACATCAAATATAGTGAAAGCAGGGGTTATACTGTGGGGGAGGGACATACAAAGCAACAAAGAGATAATCTTATAAATGCTATGCCTCCATCAGAAAGAATGGCATTGCCCCATTTGTTAGGAAATGGAAAGGCTTGGAAAAAATTATATTAAGTGAAGTAAGCCAAGCCCAAAGAAACATAGGTCCCATGGTTTCCCTTATTTGCAATATCTAGTATATGTATGAGTCAAGCAGAAAAGGTCAGATAATGTGATGCTAGGAAAATGAACCCTTAGATATGTATTTAAATGTTTTTTTCTTTCATGCATTTGTTTCTCACTAAACTTTTAACTCCCTCTTTTCCCTTAAATTTCTGACTATCTTTGGTCAATTTTCTAGTCTTACAGTTGATGCATAGCAAGTCACCAGTCACTGAGTTTTCTTTTTCTTTTTTCTTTCTTTCTTTTTTTTTTTTTTTTTTTTTGGTCATGGGGCTTGAACCCTGGGCCTGAATGTTGTCCTTTAGTTCTTTAGCTCAAGGCTAGCACTCTACCACTGCACCACTTCCGGTTTTCTGAGTGGGTGTTTTGAAGATAAGAGTCTCACAGACTTTCCTGCCTGGGCTGGCTTTGAATCACAATCCTCAGATCTCAGCCTCCCGAGTAGCTAGGCTTAAGGCGTGAGCCACCAGCACCCAGCTCAGTCACCAAGTTTTCTAGCAAATGTTAGTCACTGTGATCTTAAATGTCTCAAGAGAACAAAAAGGTTTGTTCTTTCCCAGCACTCAGGGTTATGTGCTGTGCCTAAAACTGTGTACATTCACTTCTATGAAAATATCTGACGTATCACATAGATGCAATGGGGGTGGCAGAAAGAGGAGGAGGGCAAGTGGTCCCTAGGACAATAGAGAGTCTGCAGCACTTCCTAGTATCTGCACTCTGTAGCTCCTGTCCTGGTCCTAATGGAAGGTTGTCTTTATCTCTGTCTGTATTCCGTCCCCTCATCTGTACCCCATTGTCTGCACCAGTTCCTCCTTCTTCAGCTCACCTATCCCATAGCTATGCATATAGGCACTCTTCTACACTTCTGTATGTTGGCAGGTACATTTTGATAGCATCTCCCAACTGCTACAATAGATTAGTGAGAGTTTTGTTATTGGTGGTTTGGGTTTTCATCAGGACTTGGCTTTGAACTTGCAAACAAGTCCTCTACCACTTGAGCCATGCCTCCTGTTTGCCCAGGTTGGCTTCAAGCCACAGTCTTTCTGTTCTTTGCCTCTTGAGAAGCTGGGATTACATAAGTGAGCCACTGGGTCCTGTCTGGAGATAGTTTTTAATCAAGATGTAACTAACACTGCTACAGTGATGATTCCATTTGTAAGTTCCAATGGCAGTCTTGAAGCCATTTCACAAAACACAGTTCCACCATTGCTATGGAAAAAAACAGAAAGAACTGAGATTTGTGGCTGTATGTTCAAGAACTTGGGCCAGAATTGGCTTACACCAGCTGGATAAACCAGCACAAGTGCCTCCTGCATGTATAAGATGTAATGGCTGTGACATGTGTCCTTAGCCAGCCAGTCCTCTGTAGAAGGAGTTTGAAGCCAATCCTATTACGCAAACTTCAAAACCTTCAATTTTAATATTCATGTATTTGATGATGTTTATGATTTTATATTTATGTCATGTACACACTATGGGCTGATTCTCTGCTAGAACCTCAACTTGTTGGGTCCAAGTGAGGAAAACATTCCAGGATGCTAAGTCCTGAAACAAACGTGTCAATGCATTGGGATGGCAGAGGAAGAAGACATCTGTCACAAGGGATTTGGGACTAATTTCACAGAGACTCATACACAGCTCTTTCCAGAAGCACCACCTTGACTTTTTGCATAAACTAAAGAGTGTCCAAATGGGTATTCTACATGCATAATGGTACATGCTGAGGAGCTTAGTCAACCTAATGCAGGTCTAAATTGCTCAAAGGCTTATATTCCATGGGTGTATGTGAGTAAATGCTTCTGTGTGTGTGTTTGTGTGTGTGTGTGTTTGTGTGTGTGTGTGTGTGTGTGAGAGAGAGAGAGAGAGAGAGAAAGACAGATGAAGATATTGTGACGCTTAGCTCTGATGGTTCTATAGACATTTCCTGGAAATGCCATTACCAAATCTACCAACAGCAAGGAAAAAACCCTTTCGGTTTCTAATACCAGGCAATATTGATCCTTATCCAAAGTTTCCCAGTTTCCAAAGGTATTCTTAGATAGCTGTTTACCTCAAGCTAGACCTAGTCGTGGTTTGTGCTCTGTTTATTGACATCCTGGCTCTTAGCTATCAGCTGCTGTATGTAGCTTTCCCACTTCTTGTTTGTTTGCTATCTTCTTGTTAAAACCACTCTGTTTCTTTGTTTGAGGCTTTCTTTGTTTCTTTCTTTGCAGGCTTCTCTACTTGGTCTGATATGTTTCTTCCTCCCTGTATTAGGCTTCATTAGATTTGAGCTGAATATTTTGAGTGTGCCCTGTGAACCTCTGATACCAGGGCCCTCAACCTGCCTCTGTTTGCCACGACAGTTACATTCAGTAGGTACTTGGTTGAGGGGATGACAGCTGGTCCTGATCTTACATAGGACACACCTCCACTTACCAGAATCCTCTGTTATATCTGCTCTCTCTTGACTAATGATTGTAGCATCTACTCACTGTCTTTTTGTGAAGTTAACATCATAATTTTAAATTACGTCATCTTGTGTGTACTTATTATGTGGTATTGGTCTGTAAAGGAAAACCTTTCTCATCAACAAAGAATAAAGTTCAGTCCCTTGAATAAACAAGGGGACTTCTATTGTCATCCCCTTTATTTCTAATATGAGGAATAAAGATTATAATAAGCACTTACAGTGTCTTTTCTTTTACCTTATTATTCAATGTCATTAAGGATTAATGATGTTTTCACTTAAGATGTCAATTTATGCTTAAATAATATATAATATATAGCTTTTTAAATAAACTTTACTAGCCTGCTTCACACTGGTCAGGTGAAGCCCTGTCACCTTGGTATCTTCGTGGTGCAAACGTGCTGCTATTGTCTTTCATGTTCCCTTGCTTTCTCTCTTGGGATCTGTCACGATCTTGTGCACTCTCCCTATTTCAGATGTTGGATGAACCCCTTCTCTGCAGAGTTTCCTCTTTGTAGTTTGGTTGTGGAAACCAAGCTAGCTGCCAGGCTGCTCTGTCATAATGCTGCTGTTCTCTCTAGTACCTTCCAGTGCACAGTCAGAACCCTAAGATTTGGGAGACCAAAAGAGTGAGCACTTGTGTACATGCATGTGCATGTGTGCATGCAGGTACATATGTACTCCATGGTCTGTAAGCATGGTCTGTGTGCATAATGTGTGCATTTGTATATGTTTTTGTGCATGGGCACATGTTATGGATATGTATTATACATTTGCATGCATGTGTATGCATGTGTACACATGTGCAAACATGCTAACATATGCTGTAACGGAAGGCAGCAATGGAACAAGGTGACTTTCAATGAGAAGGGAACATGGGTTAATTAATACAGTGCAATTTAAATAATGAGAAATAAGTTTGAGAAACAGGAAGCATTTTGTAAACTTGAGTGTGCCTAACAAATATGCCAAATTTGACAAATATCACAAAATTACTACAATGACAATAACAAATGATCATGGAAAATCATTGAATTAATATCAAATTTTTAACCAGAAGCTATGAGTTTAATTCTTGGTTAGGACAGCCCTCAGCTTTATGATGTAGTTTTATGAAGTGTGTATGCCTCTGAGCCCAATCTATTAAAGTGAATAATGACATTCACCCTGGTGAGATCAATGACAGGAGGCACAGGCTTCTGCAGAGAATGGACTCTCACAACCTGAGAAGAGAAGACTGAGTTGGTCAGGCTCTGCATTAGTATTAATCCATACACTGCAGAACAGGCTGATTGCTTTAGGAACATAGAAAAAGAAGAAAACCATTATAGTAAGAACAAAGAAAGAAGGCCGAGACTGTGAGAAATAGGGGAGGGAGTGAACACATGTTGGGGCTCACTGACATCACTGTCGTTCACCGACATCATTAGGAACAGATGACCTGTACTATCCACCCACTGACTCCTTCTGGAGGACACAGAATGGAGTCCCACTCTATGCTCCCCACACAGGACTTCAGGGCTGGGGACGAACTCATGGCCAGCTGCAATCAGGGGCCCCACTGAGTGCTTCCTTGCAGGGAACCAGCTGGGCACTGAGCCCTGGGGAGGACTTGTGGAATGAGAAAGAACATTATTCATCTTTTAGGAGTTTTATCTCTTCTTAAGAATGTATATGAAGCCATTGATCAGTCTTTTGTTCAACATGTCAGAGACGTGGGGTGAAATGAAATTATACTACTCTCCTAGGCCACCAGTCCATGCACTTGACATAGAACTCTTAATCAGCTAGTATAGTCTAAGGGAACATAGTTTTCCAGCCTGCTCTTTCTCCTTAGGAAATTAAAATAAGGACTGTTTTAGTGGCTCATACCTATAATTTCAGCTACGTGAGAGACTGAAATGAGGGAATTGAGGTTTAAGGCCAGGCAGAAAAGTCTACAAGACTCTATGACCAAAATAACCAACAAGAAGCCAGGGTGAAGTCATAGCACAAATGTCAAAGCATCGGGTCACTGAAAACAAAGCCATGAGTTCAAAAGCCAGTGAAGCTTAAAATAATTAGGAGAAATGGACTTGATCAACACAGAGTAGTTTAGAGTTTTACAACCATCAACTTAAGAACATATTATTTCCATATCCATTCTCTGAGAGAACATGAACTTGTGATTTTACCTCTAGAAACCTGGGAAGTTCATATTAGAACTAAAATATCAAATTGTTTAAATAGGGATACAGGTGGACCCATTGCAACAATGAGATATACAATTCGTCATGTCGAAAACAAACTTTACAACTTTGGTGTGGGGGGACGGGGAGGATTGGGGGGTGGGGGGAGGATGGGAAGGGATGGGAAGGGGAAACAAAAGAGGAGGCTACAAGCTTGATAAGAAATGTACTCATTATCTTGCCCATGTAATTCTAACCCCTCTGTACAGTATTTTCACAAAAAAAAGAAAACTGTAAGTATTTAGAAAAATACACATATCCAAAACATATTCAAAGTTCCTGTAGAGTGGGCAAAACTTAAGTGAGCTGGCTGTGGTAAAGAGCTGAGTTTTGAAAGGATAAACTACATTGGATGAGTGGGAACTTATCATGGCTTCCACTGGCAACTGAACCGAAGTCAATGCTGTGCTCAGTGGCATAAGCTTTGATTTAAAAAATAACATTCAAAATTTCCAAAGGAAAAAATGAGGAGGCAGAGATCAGGGAAATCCTATTTTGCGGGTAAATGAGAAAGAAATTATGAAAGTTAAGCAAGAATAGAGAGTTCTGCCCATCAGTGCACCAAATCTCTAGCTGGCTGTTAGACAGACAGGAGGCAGACACACCAAGAAGGACAAAAGTAAAGTGGCACTAGAACTACCTGCCAAGACACGCTTTGTAGTATGTGTCTGAAGGTAATTAATTGCCTGAAAAATCAATCAAGTATTACCAAATAGTGTCAAAATCAAAACAATGGAAGTATGTCACATATTCATATATCTATAAAGTTTTTAATATTGTCAATATGTCAACACTTTACAAAACTAAACGTTGTTTTAATTATCCCTGAAGAATTTCTATGGAAATTCATGGGTTGAAACTAATATTAACAATATTTGTTTTAAAAATCAATTCAGAAAAAAATGAAAAAGGTTAGAGATTTTACCTAATTTAATAAGGTATAAAACTACATTAGCTCAGAAAGCATGATAATAGACTAAGTTAAGGCATAAAAATCAATAACTGGTTATAAAGGAAACGAATGCAATATTTGTTGTTAATTATTCTATTTTATTAATATTTTCACCCAACACAATTGCATTTTGATGAGGCATACATTGTATAATCAATCTATTTCCAAGCATTTACCATTTCTGTGTGGTGATGACCTTAAAGACCTTTACACTCACATACACACACACACACACACACACACACACACACACACACAATTGAAATTTACTCATGAATTAGAAAGAATGGTATTGCATCATTTTCAAAGGAATTGAAGGAACTGGGAAATAATTCATGTTCAATGACATAAGTCAGGCCCAAAGAGGGAAAGGATGCATCTTTCTCTCATATGCAGAAGCTAGAATTAATTTATAAATATATAAGTAAATATTTGGGGTATGTACATGTACACAAATGTATTAAACGAAATATAGCAGATTCCAGGGAGAACTCAAATGGTGTAATTCCTCAGTAAGTCTAACTCACAGTTCAAAAACCTAACCTGCAGCAGAAGGGTACTCCACAAAGGGGAGGTGGCAAGTGGAGGAGAGAAACAAATGAAGAGAGGAATGGGGAGAATGCGGTCACATAACAATGCATATCCTACAAAAGTAAGAAAATTGAGGGAGAGATAGGGATTGGGTGGGATGAGAGAGAGTAATGAAAGGGATGACATTGATCAAGATGCATTGTATTTATAAACTGCTTTGTTGAGTGGCAACTACTTTGTACAAATACTTAAAGAAAAATATCTTACAATGGATTTTTTAAGATGTGGTTTATGCAATTGAATAGAATTAAGTTACCTGGAGAATTAAGTTCTGTCATTTTCAGCAACATGATGACCTGGAGATTATTTTGGGGGGTTCAAATATGTCAGTCACAGGATCTCAATCACATTGAGAGCCTAAACTGGATGATCCAATAATTTTATACAGTGCTGAGGATGAAGCCTAAAATCACCTTGGATGCAGTGGAGGTTGCCTGGGATCCCAAACACTACAGGAATCTCAAATTAGGCAGATCACAGCTCAGACACTCATCTATGTGGAAAGAAAGACTCTACCCTAAATTAGACAATGAAAAGCAGGAATAGAGACTTGGCTGCACCACAACAACCTAACAGCACAAGGCCCTGGGTTCAAACTCCATACTGCTCCCTTTAAGCAAAAGAAAAAAAGAAAGATATTTACTGAGATAAGCACAACCCAATTAAATTCTGTTCACAAGAAGCTCACTTCATATCAATGACATAGGTAGATTGAAAGTAAAAGGATGGGAATAGACAAATCACATCAAAAAAAGCAGTAGTCAGGTTAGGGATGTTGCTCAGCAGTACTTACCTAGAGTACTTGCCTAGAGTACTTACCTAGCAGGCATAAGCCTCTGGCTTGATCCCAACAGTGCAAGAATACAAAAGCAGAAAAATAGTCATATTCATCTCTTTAAATGTGGCTTCAATTGTAGACTTTAGACTTTAGAGCAAAAAAAAAATAGAGCTATGAGGTTCTTGCCATAATAAGGGATTCTTCCATCAAAAAGTCATGACAAGGGTGCTGGGAAGGTAGCTCAATGGTAAAGTGCTTGCTTTGCATTCATGAGGCCCTGGGTTCCATTCCTCAGCACCACATAAGCAGAAAAAGCCAGAAGTGGTGTTGTGGCTCAAGTGGTAGAGTGCTAGCCTTGAGCTGGAGAGGTAAAGGACAGTGCCCAGGCCTAGAGTTCAGGCTCCATGACTGACCAAAAAAAAGTCACGACAAGGTTTTGTACACTTCCAAATACATGAAAAAGAAGTGGATATTGCTAAAAGGAAATAGAATAACCTGGTGCTAAATCTAGGAAAAGACCACATATTACTAGAAAACTATGAAGCACAATGCATTAGTTCTCAACAAAGGATTTATATATTGCATTGAATAAAAAATGTAAATAGCAGGGCTGGGAAGGTGGCACAGTGGTAGAGCACTTGCCTTGCATGCCTGAGGCCCTGGGTTTGATTCCTCAGCACCACATAAGCAAAAAGAAAAAAGCCGGAAGTGGCGCTGTGGCTCAAGTGGTAGAGCGCTAGCCTTGAGCTGAAGAGCTGAGGGACAGCACCCAGGCCCAGAGTTCAGGCCCCACGACCGGACCCCCCCCCCAAAAGTAAATAGCAGCTAGTCACTGGTGGCTCATACCTGCATTCTTCCTCCTAATAGATAGGAGCCTGAGATCTGAGGATTATGGTTCAAAACTAGCTTCAGCCACAAAGTCCATGAAATTCCTATCTGTAATAAACTAGCAAAAAGACATCAGTGGGAGAGATGTGGCTCAAGTGGTAGAGTACCAGCCTTGAGAGAAAAATCTGAATGAGAGGCCCTGAGTTCAAATTTCAGTACTAGCACACAAACAAAATATAAATAACATAAAGACAGCTTGATTTTGTACCCTCATAAGCAAGAAAACTCCTAATTCCAGCTGTGGAGGATGTTGAGAACTTCGTGTAGAAAAATTGGAGGACCAGGCGCTGGGAAGGTGGCTCAGTGGTAGAGCGCTTGCCTTGCATGCCTGAGGCCCTGGGTTCGATTCCTCAGCACCACATAAGCAAAAAGAAAAAAGCCAGAAGTGGTAGAGCACTAACCTTGAGCTGAAGAACTGAGGGACAGCGCCCAAGCCCAGAGTTCAGGCCCCACGACTGGACCCAAAAAAAAAAAAGTTGGAGGACCAAGGAGGCAACCAGCAAGCCCTCAGTCAGACAACAAACCCAGGTTTGTTGGCCTGTATTGAGTGGGTTGGGAAACCAATCATATAGGGACCTTGTACCCTTGGTGTTGCAGAACTTGGTCTGTGCTCACTCACCCTCTCGCTACCTTCACATTCACCATTCCAACTTCAGACCAGTGCCAAATCCAGTCACCACTCCTACCCAGGCCATTTACACTTCCTTGCTCCTCCGTCCACCGTGTGCCCTCACCTGGAAAGAGGAGAAGAGCAGTATCCACATCTAGACATGTGAAAGAGGTGTGAAACTTCCCTATTATAGTGTGATTTTGAATGCTGATAGTTTTACCTGACTCAACTCTATGCTTTGACTCTCTCCTTTGCTAGCCTATGGAGAGCAGGGGAGCAGGTCACATGCTCAGTCAGTGTCAGCTTGCAGGTATGAAACCCAAAGGCTGTAGCAGAGTGGTCGGTGAAAGCATACAGAAAACATGAATTTATGATGATTGTTGTCTTCAAAAAGTCCTACAGAGACATCTACAAGTATTGATTATTGTTTTAAGAAGATCCCAGAGTCATTCAAATCAAGAGGCTAAAGTCCTAATATCTTCCTTTGCCACCACCAAGTGAGGCCAAATCATAGAATGTTTTTCATTTTTTATTTTGTTTCTACATTTTGGTGGAACCATAGTTTGAATTCAAGGCCTTGAGCTCTTTCTTGGCTTTATTGCTCTACCACATGAGCCATATCTCTAGTCTGGCATTTTGCTAGTTAACTGGAGATGAAATCTTACAGACTTTTCTGTGTAGTCTGGCTTCAAACTGTGCCCGCAGATCTCAATTTCATAAGTAACTAGAATTGCAGGTGTGAACCTGCCTGGGGTTCAAAAATGGCTTTGAACATCATAACACATGTAATAAATGTAGCAAATTAAAAGGAATAAGAGTGACCTATAGCTAACAGGTTTACTATGGATATATTTCTGTTTAAAGGATCTTAAAGTGATGACCCTGATTAGTAGATGTGTTCCAATGTGTGTGTGTATGTGTGTGTGTGGTGTGTGTGTGTGTGTGTAGAGCACCTCCTGTCAGAATTTTCTCCCCAAGGTTCTGAGTTCAAACCCTAGTACTTGCTCAAATTAGTATCTACTTGATTAATGAATTTCATGAGAATGCACTGAGAAGTTAGTGTATTTCAGGTAGAAAGAAAAACATATGAATATGTAAAATGAAATAGAAAAATGATTTAGCGATTAAATCAAACATAGAACAGATCTGATTAGTAAGTTGGACATATAAAGGCTTGAAAGATTTATATTAAAAATAGGACCACACCTAGGACCCGGTAGCTCATACCCCTGTAATCCTAGCTACTCAGGAGGCTGAGATCTGAGGAATGTAGTTCAAAGCCAGTTTGGACAGGAAAGTCCGTGAGACTCTTTATCTCCAATAAGCCACTGGAAAACCAGAAGTGGCGCTGTGGCTCAAGCAGTAGAGCACTCGCCTTGAGCTGAAGAGTGCAGGGAGAGCACCCAAGCCCAGAGTTCAAGCCCCATGACCACCACCACCAACAACAACAAATAGGACCACTGTGTAGGTAGTAGTTACCTGGGGGTAGGTGAGTTGCAAAGGTAAGACTTGTTCTGAACCTCTATAGGAAGACAGCATTGGTGAGGAAAAGGGGAAGCACAAGGACAGGTTGGCAGAAGCTCAAGCACTGACCAAGGTTTGGCAAAGATAATGAGGGTCAAGCTCCCTGGATGGTGGCTAGACGTTCTCTCACTGCACTTCTTGACTTACCTTCATTCATATCTGTCACTAGAGCGAGAGAGATGGTGCTTCCTTTCTGCTTCCTGGTGAATGATGATAGCTGCCCACTCACCAGGACACCTAATCCAGAGGCCAACATCCTCCACCCCTCCCAGCAGCATCAAGCTTTAACAAGATGACCACTCATTTCAACTGCCAATCACCCACCACATTGTACGTGACCCAGACTCACATGTAAGAGCCTATGAATTCATTCCCTCTTCCTTCTGGTTTTTCTACCTCATCTGTTTAGAACATTGACCTTGAAGGTTCAATTCAGGCTTCTCTGCCCAGACTGAGCTCTGTGGGTCCCTGGCCATCTTCCATTTGCTCAGGCCTTGTGCTGTCATCATAGAATGAGGTGAGGCACTACCATATATGCCAGTGACCTGTTGCCTTGTTTCCACCACTGCAGGCAAACTCAGCAAGGCAGGGCTGAATCTCAGTCTCTTGTAGCTGCCTAAGTCATACACAAAATGTAGCATGAGAACAAAGCAGCCACAGAACAAGGGTCGGTGGCTGTTGGCCCACTCATGCCAAGTATTTGTTACATGAATGAATGCCTGGCTGGATAGAGAAAAAATCAATACTCATTGTGAGAGGGATTAAAGAGAGACAGAAAGGAAGTGGAGGGCTGGTGATGTCCTTCTAGTTTAGACCATGTAAACACATGCTCCTAGGTTTTGCCACTCCCTGGGATGCCCCAGGGCTACTCGAGCCCTTACCCCTGCCACAGGCAGTCAGAATTGCTCTTGTATAATCTGACTGACATGTGTGCAGTCTGTCATTTTCAGAATCAAACAGCCTTCTAAATTAGTTGCTGCATAGCATCCACAGCTCCAATAAATTTTCAAAGAAAATTGTGAGCTTTACCAGTGGCGCTCTTACCTTTGTGTGACCTGAGCTGTGAATGTCCAGTTTCATACTCCAAGAAATAAGCCATTGAAAAAACTAGTAAATTGTGTGCAGTCATTTTGCCATCCATCTATCCGTATCATTAGGCCATCAGCAACTCTGGGTTGATGAGGTTGGTCATGAATGTAGTCTTTCTCTCTGAAAGGGCTGGCCTATAGTGCACTAGTCTTAGATAACTACTTCAGTGTGAATCTGTGCTCCCAGGACTTAAGATGAGAACAGAGACACACCCCGTGTGGCCAGAATTGGCTACTAGAGATCCAAGTACTGGAGACAAAATGTTCACTCTACACCCACTATGCCCACCAAACAAGCACCCAGTAAGAATCTATCAGGCCTAGGTGGTGCTGCAATTTCTAACAAGTTTAAACTAAAACACAAGCTGAATTTTGTAGAAAGAATAAAGTCTTTTTCCTGCCCAGAGATGTACTGGCCCTAATTTTCAGCCATCAATATGGCACCTTAAATGGCAGCAAAGACTACACAGGTGGCTGATAGCCTTGAAAATGAGAAAAAGCATCCAAGATAACCCAGGTGGGCCCAGTTTCATCATGTGAATCTTTAAAAGCTGAGGCTTATTTTTTTTTTGAGTGCTCCAGAGGAACACTTCCCCCAATGTCTTTGAGGACAAAAGAGCCTGGGAACACAAGAGGTGTAGCAGTTGAAATGATTGTCAGCTCACAGGCAGCAATGAAATGGAGATCAGTTCTGCAATCACAAGGAACTAAGTGAGTAAGGGTTCCCCCCCCACACCTCCACATCCACAGTGCACACAAGTGCCCCAGGCTGGACCACAGCTCTCCAATATCCTCACATTAGTCTGGGAAAACCAACACTGGATTTGCAATCTACAGAATGAGAAGCTAATGAATCAGTCTCCTGTTTAAGCCACTACATTTGTAATCATTTGTTACAGCAATGATAAAGTAACTGTTATAGAAATCAGTAGCTCAAAGTTAAATATAAACAAAATCAAAGTGAATGGCTCACAAGTTGGAAGTGGTCTGAGTTTCTGAAATACTGACTTGAACTTGGAACCCAGTGTTCCTGGTTATAAATGCCGGCACATAAAGTGGGCAGGTGAGAAAGAGAAGGGGTCCTAGGTAGATGAAAGTTCTGGAAAGTTCTTAGGACCCTATTCTTTGCTATGACTTGAGGAAAGTAGAGCAAGAACTGACTCGTGGAATTAATGGGAAATAAAGCACAAAATTAGCACAGAATCTCCAGAGATAAAAACCAAAGCAATGAAAGAGAATCTGGTCTTTTTCTTTTTCTTTTCTTTTCTTTTCCTTTTTCTTTTTTCTTTTGAAAAAATGCTGGTTCTACAACAGCAATTCTCAAAACTGACTGAAAGTTAGAAACAGTTGGGAGAACTCTAAATGAATAAACAGAGTGCAAATATTTTATTTGTGAAGCACTGTGATTCAGTTAATCTGGCTTGTGGCTGGGCAATGGGCATTATTCAAAATCCTTAAGAATCTTGGGGATGGTGCTATAATCCTGTACTCCCAGCACCCACAAGGTCAAGACAGGAAGTTCAAGACCAGCCTGAATACATAGTGAGCCCTTGTCTTAAACTAAGGACTGGAGATGTAGCTCTGTGGTAGAGCTCTTGCCTAGCATGTTAGCATGTGCAGAGTTCTGATACTTTCCCATACAGACACATGCACACTAAAGGTCTTGGAGAGATGCTTACACAGTGCTAGGATGAGGAAATCCGTGTTAAGTGTGTCTGATTCTTGGGTTTTGGAAGTAGATTTGATGCAATGGAAGTGTAGAGGAGATCCAGAGTGTAGGAAATCCAGAGAAGCATTATTGGGCCAAAGAAGCCTGAACATAGGAAAAGCCAGGCTGGAGGACCATAGCAGGGGAACAGGGTCAAAGAGGTATGTGATCAAGGTATCTGATGGACAGTGGCTTTGGTTTGCTGTGTGGGCACACAGAAACAGATACCACTCCAGCCTTAATCCTTGAGTTTTCCCATAACCCAGCTTCCTTTTCCTATCCTTCTGACCCTTTGAGGTCTCACTATTCTGGTTGTACATTGTTCCTGGTCACCCATAGGCAATCATGATCTGAACTTGACCTTGATTGATGAACTTCTAATGCCCTAAGAGACATGAGAAATTTCAGAATCCTATCTGTGTTTTCCCTTTAGGACCATCTAAGCCCAGACAGGTTGGGGGGGGGGAGGTGGTGAAATAAAGCAAACTGTCTCTGGTGACTATAAAATATTTAGAAAAACCGCTCAAATGAATTGAGTTGTCAATTCTTTTATTTCATGGAAATGCCTATCAATGGCACAAGATCCATCACTTCTGAGACCCATAGCAATGTCGAGGTCCACTGCTGTTACCCCCCTCACCCTCTCTCTTCCCAGCAGTGCCCAAGAAGGCAAGCCGACTGCCTGGTATACCATCACACACTGAAGACAAAACACTAATGGACCAGGAAAACTCGGACATGGACTGTAGAAATTGCGCATATGGGGTTTCTAGTCAACTACGGTAAGCTTTCAGGCAGGAAATAGGAAACATGGTGAGAAAATCTCCAAAACACAACCATGAGTAAATTCAGTAGTGGGGGATATAGCAGGTTAAACCCATGACTGTTAGATGTGAAGAAACCTTTATAAATTATTCCAGACATCTAGGTCACATGTAAAAAAAAAACTAAGATTCAGAAAGAAACCTTTGCCAAATGTCACCTGCCCATATGATATTTCACTATGACACAGGATTTCATTCGCCTCTGCCTATTTAAATATTGTACACAGTTGCTTTAGCTTCCTACTTCTCATCACATACACATCACCACCTACTTCAAGTGTGAATTAGATCAAAGTAGTGGGTCCATCAATTTCTGCTGCTGTACAGCCTCAAGGGGACTAGTGCCCATGATAGGATATAACCAGACACTGTTCAAAAGGAGCCCCAGGTTTCAGCTTTGATGAGGTGTGTGAACAGAGGCAGTGAGGGTGAGAGAGGAAGCAGGTATCAGATCTCTGATATGTGAGAGATGTGGGCAGGCACAAGGGTGGTGGGTGAACTCTGAACAAAACCTGCGTTTAAATTACATTTGCCCTGTATTTCCAGGTCCTAGTTCAGAGTTCATGATACTTGCCCATGGTGGGTGAGGCTATAACCATGTCACAAGCTTAACATGGCTGTAGAAGTCTGGAATTGGTCAGTCTAACTCCAACAGGCCATGTAACACATGGAATGCTAGGAACACCACTCCTCTCCAACCAAAACAAAAACAAAAGCAAAACACAAAAATCATATTATATGAAGTAAGCCAGACCCCCCAAAATATAGGACCCATGGTTTCCCTGATTTTCAATAATTAGTGTACATCTGGGATAATTTTATCAGATGAACAGAAAAGCTCAAAAGCTATGTACATATGACCATATAAGATGATGCTAAGTGAAATAAACCCAAGATATGGACATAAGAGGACTTTCTTTGTTGTTGTTGTTTTTAATGTACTATGAGATCTTTTTTGTTTCCTTTGTACATTCTCACCCTATGGTATATGCCCTGTTGTTACTATACTTGATTTTGGTGCCCTGCATCTTGTATGTACATTTGTCTAATTTGGGGAAGGGAAGGAGACTAACAAAACACTGAAACAAGGATCCAAGATGACCCACTGCAACAATGATACCCCCACCCACCCAAGACAATATATTGGAAATGAATTTTACAACTTCAGGGCAGGGGAGGAATGAGGGAGGTGGGGGAGGGAAGGAATAGTGGGAGAACAACAATGGAGGGGGTAACAATGCTTGACAAGAAATATACTCATTACCTTACTCATGTAACTCTAACCCCTCTGTAGAGCACCTTTAAAATAAAATTATAATTTTTTTTTGGGTCCGGTCGTGGGGCCTGAACTCTGGGCCTGGGCATTGTCCCTCAGCTCAAGGCTAGCGCTCTACCACTTGAGTCAGAGTGCCACTTCCGGGTTTTTTCTTTTTGCTTATGTGGTACTGAGGAATCGAACCCAGGGCCTCAGGCATGCAAGGCAAGCGCTCTACCACTGAGCCAACTTCCCAGCCCAAATTACAAAATTTTTTAAAGGCAAAACAAAACCCACAAAAAAAACACACAAAAAACCCATATATGCACATTAGGAATAAAATTGAGGGAAGTTACCTACTGTTTGGTTGTTACTCTTTTAGACATTTCTTTCTATTGATCAAGTCAGTTTTCTTCACATTACCATAACACAGACATAAGCTCCTTCCAACCCAGACTCCCATACCTTTTCATGCTGGCTAGACTAGATAATAGCTATTCTCAGCTTCTATCAATTATCTGAATAATCTCTGCTTGCCTCACTCTGTTAGTGCTCTGCATGGAGTCCAAGGGATATGCTCCTGGATGGGCCCTTCAGTGCTTTTGAAGCAATGCTGCAGTCAGTGGAGGTTGGTTAATAATATTTGAAATCACAATACCCTTCTAACCTAACAGAGCTCATGGGTGATGTATGTTGTCTATAATCCTGCTCAACTCTAACCAAAACAAAGGTGTATTTTGCATTTAGTATTTCTGAAATTAGAATCTCATCAGAACATGGAAAATCCTGCTCTATATCTCTACAGAAAATGAAAGCCTACAGCAGGTCACAAATCTACCTGGGTGGGAAGAGCCATGGATTTTAACTCCTGTAGTTTCTCAGAAACTCATTTTCCCACAAGTTCCCCAGGCAGTGATAATGAGATCACTTAGGATAAGGATGCTTTTCATGTCAAATCCCACACGGAAATCTTTCCACATTTGAAGACAGTGAGGGAAAATTTGCAAATATTTGTTTAGGGATTGATTTTTTATTTATTCTCAAACTTGTTCATTTAGGGAAATGTATTTCAAAATTGGATTGTTGATCTTATAACTAGGTATTATACTTGTAAAAGTTTATCATAGAAAATAAAGATACAAATAAATGGAGGAATAATTGCCAAAAGTTTATAAGTACTTAAATATAAATACACATAGAAGAATTTTTTTAAAGAGTAAGGATCTATGAAATTGTTCACTTCTAGAAAGCAATGAAAAACTAGAAAAGGGGGGAGGGGGGAGGCTGGGAAGGGATGTGAAGGGTAAATCAAAGGAGGAGGCTGCAATGCTTGGTAAGAAATGTACGCATTATCCTGCCCATGTAATTGTAACCCCTCTGTACAGTATGTTCACAAATAAAAAATAAATAAATAAATTTAAAAAAAGAAAAACTAGAAAAAATTCCAAACTCTGAAAGAAAATGATTTTTAGCAAATGTTTATGTAATAAGAACATCTGAAATGTGTTGAGCAGCTTAGCAGCATTTTAATTTATTCTAATCCTATCGCCACTTTCGATCAAATAATAGGCTGAAGATAAATTTTTCTTAGAGGTCCAGAGTATAAGAAGTAATAGAGAAAACCAAAAGAACACAAATCCTAAAGAAATTTATTTGCTCCATCTCTCTAGCTTTTGGGGGAAAAATCAAATTTGCAATGCCTTTGTTAATTGGTCATCTGAGGCTAACTATATTTTTCCCAAAGGAAACAGTATTTGTTGAAACAGAACAATGAAGAACCTTGGAAGAGAAAGCTAAGTAATGAAATGACCACGGAGCCTTTGAAAAGTTTCTCAACTCTCCTGGAAATTCAGAAGGCACACAGGTAAGATGTTCATGCTTGAAAGAAAATCCTTAAAGTTCCCTAAGCTCTGACTGACTTGAAGTTTAGTAAGTGAAGGATTAGACAGAATTGCCAGCTGAGGAACAAAGGTATATTCCAAATGCACTCTGAGCTACCAGGCACCGGAGACCTCGTAGTTCAAAATATTTAATTAAATTTCTGTCCATAATCAGGTGATTACAGCTCTAAGCAGACACTTCAGTAGCTAAATAAATCAAGGATAGAACAGATTAGAACTGGTTCAGAAGACCCATAGAACAGATATGAACCAAAAAACAAGCAGCAGCAATAAACTCTGGGGAGAGAACAGAATTTATTTATTTATTTTTTATTGTGAAAATACTGTACAGAGGGGTTACAATTACATGGGCAAAATGAGTACATTTCTTATCAAGCATTGTAGCCTCCTTCTTTGTTTCCCCTTCCCATCCCTTTCTATCTACCCCCTGTCCCCCCACCCAATCCTCTCTGCCTCCCCCACCAAAGTTGCAAAGTTCATTTTTGACATAACAACTTGTACATCTCCTTGCAATGGGTCCACCTGTATCCCTATTTAAACGATCTGTTTTTCCCCTTCCGCTCCACAAATTAGGCCCACATCCAATACAGAGAAAGCAGGGGTTATACTGTGGGGAAGGGACATACAAAGCAACAATGAAATAATCTTATAAATGTGTTAGAAACAATTGCATGAAAGAAAAAAAAACATTTGAATACATATCTTAGGGTTCATTTCCCTAACATCACATTATCTGACCTCCTTTTCTGCTTGACTCAGACATATACTAGATATTGCAAATAAGGGAAACCATGGGACCTATGTGTCTTTGGGCCTGGATTACTTCACTTAATATAATTTTTTCCAAGTCTTTCTATTTCCTAACAAATGGGGCAATGTCATTCTTTCTGATGGAGGCATAGAATTCCATTGTGTATATATACCACATTTTCTTGATCCATTCATCTACTGAGGGGCATCTGGGTTGGTTCCATATCTTAGCTATGGTAAATAATGCTGCAATAAACATAGTTGTGCTGGTAGCTTTAGTGTGGTCTTGTTTGTAAACATTTGGGTAAATGCCCAAAAGTGGGATTGCTGGATCAGGGGGAAGCTCTACGTGGAGTCTTTTGAGGAACCTCCATGCTGCTTTCCAAAGTGGGTGAACAAGTTTATACTCCCACCAACAATGCAGTAAAGTTCCCTTCTGTCCACATCCCCTCCAGCATCTATTGTTATTAGAGTTCTTGATTTTAGCCATTCTAGCTGGAGTGAGGTGTATCTCAATGTTGTTTTGATTTGCATTCTTTTATGGCTAGGGAGGTTGAGCATTTCTTCATGTGTCTATTGGCCATCTTTCTTTCCTCTTCAGAGAAGTTTCTCTTTAAGTCTTTAGCCCACTTATTTATTGGGCAGTTGTTTCTTTGAAGATTTGTTGCTGGGGGATTTAATTTTTTGAGTTCAAAGTATATTTTAGATATGAGACCCTTATCTGTTGTATGGCTAGTGAAGATCTTTCTATTGATCTTGCTAGCTATGTCCTTTGCCATGCAGAAGCTCTGCAATTTTATGCAATCCCATGATTTGTCCAACCTTTCTTTCATTTGTTGTGTTTCTGGGTCTCTATTAAGAAAATTTCAGCCTGTGCCAAGGAGACCTAGGGTCTCTCCTATTCCATCCTGTAATGTTTTCAGAGTATCTGCTTTGACTCCAAGTTCTTTGATCCATTTGGAGTTGATTCTGGTGCAGGGTGTTATATAAGGATCTAGCTTTAGTTTTCTACAAGTAGTTAACCATTTTTGCCAACACCATTTACTGAAGAGGCTGTCTTTCTTCCATTCTATTGTTTTAGCTCCCTTATCAAAGATTAGATGGTTATAGGTCTTTAGGTTCATTTCTGTGTTTTCAATTCTGTTCCAGTGGTCCTGAGGTCTGTTGAGAACAGAATTTTTTCAAAAATTACAATATTTCCATGTAATTGTAACCCCTCTCTATGATATTTTCACAATAAAATTAAAAGATACAAAAATTACAATATTTCATGAACTGTAATTCTCATATTTCAACAAAATAAAATTTAAGATATAAAAGTAAATGGAGGGTGGTTCACATGGTTCACATCCTACCTATTCAGAAGACTGAGATCTGAGGTTCACACTTTGAAGCCAGTGCAAGGAAGGAAAGCCCATGAGACTCTTATCTCCAATTAACCACCAAACAGCCAGACATTGAACTGTGGCTCAAGTGGCCAGAGTGCTACCCTTAAACATGAAAACTCAGGGGTAGTGCACACACACATACATACATACGTACAGATATATACACATACATACATACAGATATATATATATATATACATATTCCATACATGAGAACAAATAATTAAAACAGTCCTGAGTAAGTTTGGATGTTGGACTTCTACACAAGTTAATACAAGCTATTTAAGTTATTTTCAAAGAACTAAAACTATATTGTTTCAAAAAGTGTGGGAAAGTATTGCAATTTCTCACTAAGTAGGAAAGCTCAATAAGGAGAAATTATAAAAGAATATGTTGTAGAAATTTTGGAATTGAAGAATACAACAAAAGAAATGAAAAATAAATCACCATAATTCTCAGCAACAGTTCCTTTATGGTCAGAGATGTTGAAAATTTCTCCATGTGCTTGTCTGAGGAGATGTTCTTTAGCTTATTTATTTATTAATTGGATTGTTAGTTTTTTGAGGGTTTAATTTTTTATGTTCTCTGTATATTCTGAATATTAGGCCATTATCTGATGTTTAGTTGGACAAATCTTCTCCCATTCTGTAGGCTGTCTTTTTAGCTTGTTGGCTATATTTTTTGCTGTGCAGAAACATTTCAGTTAAATGCAGTCTCATTTGTCAAGTCTTTCTTTGATTTATGGTGCTCTGGATCTTTACTCAGAATGTTATTTCCTGTGCAAAGGGTCCTCATGTTTCTCCTACTCTTTTCTGTAATAGTTTCATGGTTTCAGGCCTTAATATGGATATCCATATGAACTGGATATCAGCGTGTGAATATCCATTTTCCCCAGAAGTTCACCACAGTTAGAATGGCCAGTATCAATAAAACAAGTGATAACATATACTGGCAAGGATGCACCCAAAAGGGAACCCTAATATACTATTGAGGGGAAGGCAAACATTCCACTGCTTGTGAAAGCAGTATGAAGGTCCCTCAAAAAAGTAAACATAGAACGATCCTATGATCTAACAATTTCGCTCATGGATATTTCTCACAAAGATTACAAACCAGGCCACAGTAAAGCCACAACTACAACCATGTTCAATGCAGGACTACTCACCAACTTATGGAATCAGCCCAAATGCCCTTCAATGGACAACTGGATGAAGAAAATGTGGTATGTATAAACAATGAAATTTTTCTCATCCATCAGAAAAACTGATATTGTAGCATTTGTAAAGATATTGAATGGGCTGGAATTTTTTTGGAATATCATTTTTTTTATTGTGAAAATACCATACAGAGGGATTACAATTACATGGGCAAGAGAATGAGTACATTTCTTATCAAGCATTGTTGCCTCCTCCTTTGTTTCCCCTTCCCATCCCGTCCCATCTCCTCCCCCTCCCCACCAAAGTTGTAAAGTTCGTTTTTCGACATAACTACTTGTCCATCTCCTTGTTGCAATGGGTCCACCTGTATCCCTATTTAAACAATTTGTTTTTTCCCTTCTCCCCCCCACAAATTATACCAACATCAAATACAGTAAAAGCAGGGGTTATACTGTGGGAGAGGGACATACAAAGCAACAAAGAAATCATCTTAAAAATATGTTAGAAAAATTGTATGAAAGCAAAAACATTTGAATACTTATCTTGGGGTTCATTTCCCCTAACATGTCAGTCAGGCCCAGAGAGAAAATGAACACATGTTTTCCCTCATATATGGAAGCTAGATTTAGCTTATAAACTTATAAGTTTTCTGAGTAATATCCAAAGGTATATAAATGTATTAACTGCAATAGGGTCGATTCAAGGTAGAACTCAAATGCTGTAACTTTGTAGAAAGAGAAAGTCAACAACAGGAAGCTGGTACTTGATGACTCTCAAAAAATAAAAGCAATAAAAACATAAAATCTGAGAGTGTTTCTGGCAGACTTACCCTGTACGAAATATAAAAAATGGAAGGAATATAAAGTGGAACCCTGTCCCACAGAAGTAACTGAAAGTCACAAGTAAAGGAGTTTATAGAGTGAACTGTGTAAGAACAAACAAAATGCATGCTTCCATTGTATTTTATGTCCATATTAATTTTGTCTGTAGCATATTTTTAAAATCTGATTTTGAAAACTAATGCACAAAGCAATACCTACAAATATGTGGTAATGGATGTAAATGTTTTAGGCTATAGTTTATGATACTAGCACATAAAGGAGAGAATGACAGAAGAAATAAAGGAATTATGTTTGTATGTAGAACTGAAATTTAGTAATCTGGATTAAGCTATATTAAATTAATATAATAGTTGCATTTTCAGGATGGCCACCAAGAAGACAATCTAGTATAAGAAAAGACAAAGAGGTTCCGGGAAGATGGCAGAGGAGAAGCTGGAATCTGAGCAAGCTCTCGCATAGAAAGCAGTTTTAGAGTTCCAGTGAACAGTCCTAAGCCAGAGAATCACACCAAGTGTGCCATCACAGGACAGAGAGTTAGACAAGAGAGGGAAAGCCAAGGCAAGAAGGCACATCTGAGCGCTTGCCAGCAGCCGACGCGGCGGTAGCAGCAGGGTCGCTGCGGAGACTGCAACCAGGGCCATACCTGAGCACTCACACAGAGAGTCTGGGACGAAGGAGCCAGACACACCAGGCGAGCCGATTCTACTCAACACCAGCAAGAACCGACAAGGAGTGGACATCTTCATCCTGCAGTTTGCAGACCAGAGACGACCCAAGATCCAAGACTCGGCATGAGTAGAAGCTCGACGTCCTCACTCCTTCTCAGGGAGCAGAGGAGGGAAGGCCACCCCTCCCCCCCCCAGCACCGGTGATCTCCATCTTGGATACCGACAAAGCTCAGAGGAGCTGCCAGCTCCAACTCAGGCCTTGGAATAAAACGAGTCATTTAGCAGGTCACAAGAACTTAACGGCGAAGTGACCTGCCAGACTCAGCTCCATCCAGGGAAAAGTCACCCAGCTCAGGCACCAGCCATTGGAGTGGCTTTCCTCACTGGGTAACCAGAGCCAGAGTCTGCCCCTCCCTCTAGCAGCCTCATCAATCAATTGAAAAACAGAAACCCTGAGAATGGCTCCAGGCTGGGCTCTGTGAGTTTTTCACAAAATAGCCCCAGGGAAAAGCTATTGTTTGTTGAAAGGCCTCAACTCTACCAGAACCTAGCCTCATCACCCCTCTTTTGTGATTCTCAAAGCAGATCACCCTCCCATTAAACTAACCTGGGAGGGGGATCTCAAAATCTTGGGTAAAGCAGAGCATTTTTCTGCATGTTCGAACAAACTGACTTAAGAAACCAATCAAGCCACAGGACCTCAAGCTGACCAGAGACTCCAACAAGAGGCTGGTTACAGACAAAGGGAGATACAGGATTTTTCCCACCCCTCCCAAAAAAATCAAAAAAAAAATCAAAGAACTTTTTTTTTCTTCTTCTTTTCTTTTTTCTTTTTGGTACCTTATATATATATATGTATATATAAATTTTTTTCCTTTTCTAAAACTTTTATTAATCTTTAATTTTTGCTTTTTTGAAAAAATAATTGTTTTCCAGTAATTTTTTTCACTCTTATAATTTTTATTTTAGGAATTCGTGAATGTGCATTTTCCTTTCTTTTCTTGTCTTCTTTCTCTTTTTCTTTCTTTCTTAATTATATTCTTGTTTTTTTGTCTAGCTTTACTGAACTTCTGATCTTTTATTTTCTGCCTTTCTTATCCTTCTCCTTTTCCTCTCTTTTGTTCTTCTGTATGTGACTTAACTATTGTCCTGCACATCCTCAGATAAACCCATAGTTAACTAGTAGACCCAATCCCCCACTGTGTACACACTTAATCCACAAATTTATTACTCAAACCAAAACCTCTGAGATTTAAATTCCTTAATAGCAGTACTACCTCTTTATACCTATATAATATTTTAAACATTTTTTAAAGTTTTTCACTTCTCTATGTCCCTTCCCTTCCCTTAATAAACTCTCATTCCTCTCTAAATAGATGGTCTTTTAATCTCCATAATAATATTAATTTTTA
>NW_012267330.1:1064381-1082641 GCF_000151885.1 Dipodomys ordii
GGAAGGGATGTGAAGGGTAAACCAAAGGAGGAGGCTGCAATGCTTGGTAAGAAATGTACGCATTATCCTGCCCATGTAATTGTATCCCCTCTGTACAGTATGTTCACAAATAAAATTAAATTAAATTTAAAAAAAAGAAAAGACAAAGAATTGAAATATTACATTTGTCAATATTTATTGATTTTAAAGGAAGACATTAATGGAGGGACTGAGGTAACAAAAATACAGGAAACAAAGTGCAAAAGAAAAGAGCTTTTAGATAGTAATTAATGAATGACTTCATTAAATGTGGATGGATTAAAGTTTCCAGGCAGGAGTTAGAGGAGCAGATTGGCCCATTTTTTAAACCATGAATTAACAATACATGATCTATGGGATTCACTTGACATTGAAATGCAAAAAAGGATTAAAAGGTAAAAGGATGCAAAAAGACACATAGGCAAGTTGTGGCCAATAGAGAGCTAGAGTAGTTCTATCAATATCAGGGAAAACATATACTGCTTATTGTAAATGAAGGAAACTATAGGACCTATATTTCTTTGTGTCTGGCTTACTTCACTTAATATGATTTTTTTTCCAAATCTTCCCATTTCCTAACAAATGGGGCAGTCATTCTTTCTGATGGAAGCATAGAATTCCTGTGTGTGTGTGTGTGTGTGTGTGTGTGTATCATATTTTTTATCCATTTGTCTACTGAGGGGCATTTGGGTTGATTCCATATCTTAGCTATGGTGAATAATGCTGCATAACATAGTTGTGTTGGTAGCTTTAGTGTGGTCTTGTTTGTGATCATTTGGGTGAATGCCCAGAAGTGGGATTGCTGGGTCATAGGGGAGCTCTATGTGGAGTCTTTTGAGGAACCTCCATACTGCTTTCCAAAGTGGTTGAACAAGTTTACATTCCGACCAACAGTGCAGTAGGGTTCCCTTTTGGCTACATCCTCTCCAGCATCTGTTATTAGATTTCTTGATTATAGCCATTCTAACTGGGATAATTTTGTCAGATGAACAGAAAAGCTCAAAGCTATGTACATATGACCATATAAGATGATGTTAAGTGAAATGAATCCCAAGATATGGACATAAGAGGACTTTCTTTGTTGTTGTTGTTTTTCATGTATTATATGTGATTTTTTTTGTTTCCTTTGTACATTCTCACCCTATGGTTCATCTCCTGTTGTCATTGTACTTGATTTTGATGCCCTGCATCTTGTATATACATTTGTCTAATTGGGGGATGGGAAGGGGAATAACAAAACACTGAAACAAGGATCCAGGATGACCCATTGCAACAACAATACCTCCAAGACAGTATATCGGAAATGAACTTTACAACTTTGGGGCAGGGAAGAGTGAGGGAGGTGGGAGGGAAGAGATAATGGGAGAACAACAAGGGAAGGGATAACAGTGCTTGACAAGAAATGTACTTATTACCTTACTCATGCAACTGTAACCCTTCTTTAGAACATCTTTACAATAAAAAAATCAGGAAAAAATAACTTTTCTTTTTAAGTTTTGGAAATGTTTCATTTTCTACAACCCTTTGGCTCCAATTCTGCCTTGTGATTAGCATTAACATCAAAATATCTTCACAAGGACAAAGATTGCCTTTAAGAATGGTTTAGAGAATGCCAGGAGCTGGTGACTCATGTCTATGATCCTAGCTACTCAGGAAACTGAGATTTGAGGATTGTGGGTTGAAGCCAGAAAGATCCATAAAACTCATCTCCAATTAACTATCTAAAAGCTACAAGTGGAGCAAGTGGTAGAGCACTAGCCTTGAGCACAAAAGTTCAAGAACAGTGCCAGGCCCTTAGTTCAAAGCCCAAGAATCAGCACATTAAAAATAAAGAATGGTGTAGAGATAATTAAAAAGAAAAGAAAAGAAAAAAATAAGGGAAAGAGTCAGTTGAAGGGATGAATGAGAGTCTTAAAAGAAGTAACATTGATCAAGACATATTGTACTCATAAACTGCTCCGTTGAATGGCAACTCCTTTGTACAACTAATTAAAGATAATAAAAATAGATTTATTAAAAAGAGCAGTTTAGTGAACAACAAAAGTCACTAGGAATGATCAATTTTAAGCACTTTTATTTCCCTGTAATGTACAAATGGAGATGTTTAATCTGTTAATTCTGACTTTGTTAATAAGACAATAAATTCTTGACTTTGTTGAATGGAATAAGGTAGTTTTTATTCAAGCACATGGAATAATTGTATTGCTAAGTTATTTTCAAAGTTAAAAAGAATTGAATATTTATTTAAAATAAAAAGATCAAAGAGCTGACGGCATTGCTAAAGCAGTGCAGCTCTTCATAACAAAAGAAAAACCTTTGGTTCTGTTTTGCAGAACAACAACAAAACACAAGTGCATCAAAGTTGATTCAACCTTCACTGCCAGACACCAAAAGGCAAAACCAACTTTAAGTGAAAATAGTTAATGTTGACAAAGAAGGGCATTCTATCACGGTAAAGTGGCAAACATATTAAGAGTATCTAAACATTATAGTCAAATGCAACAGAATCAAATAAAGGATACTATTACATTAACATACTAGTTTGCATGATTGCTAAAACAAGGAAATATAATATTTAAATATTAGAAAATAATCAGACCGCTAGGATGTATATCTTAAGTACAAACAAACCACTATCCAAAATATCCAAAATCATAGCCAAAAGACAAGTCTTAGTATATCATAGAATATGTAAATAATACAAAATATCTTCCTAAATCACAACAGAAATAAAATATAAATAAGTAATATAAGGAAAACCAAAAATTACAAACATTGAAAACTTAAAGAATATAGTTGTAAATAACCAGTTGTTCAAAGAAGAAATAAAAAGAAAAGTTAGAAAATACATTAAGATAAATTCAAAATGAAAATGCAACATATCAAAACTTATGGAATGCAGCAAAAGTATATCCAAGGATAAGTTTATAATTATAAATTCCTACATCATAAAAGGAAAAATATCTTAAATGTAGCTTTTCATCCTAAAAAACAGAAAAGAAAAAAGAAAACCAAACAAGCATGCAAAAGAAAATAATAAAAATTGGAATGGAATCAGTCACTGGTGGCTCATGCCTGCAATCCTAGCTACTCAGGAGGCCGATGTCTAAGGATAGCAGTTCAAAGCCAGGTCAGGCAGAAAAGTCCCTGAGACCCTTGTCTCCAATTTACCACCAACATGACAGAAGTGGATCTTTGGCTCTAGTGGTAAAGGGCTAGCCTTGAGTACAAAAATTCATGGACATTCCCAGACCCTGAGTTCAAGCCCCCGTACTAGCATATACACAATTAGAATGGAGTTAAATACAAAAAAGTAAGAGTAGTAGATCAAGAGAAAAACTAATGGTGCCTAGAGTTGGTTCTTTGAAATGTTCAATAAAACTGACAAACAATTTGCTAGATTGTCCAAGAAAAAAACAAAAGTAAACTGAAATACTGAAATAAAGAATAAATGAAAAAGCACTGCTACTGGCATTACAAATGACTACTCGTGGATAATATTAATAACTCCATGTCAACAAAGGCCTAAATGAATTATAAACACTCATAGAAAGATACAAGAGCAGCCAGAAATTACTAGAAAATAAATTTAAAGTTCTGCCCAATACCAGTTCAGGTAAAGACAATCAGCAGTTGAAAATTCTCTCAAAAAATGCCCAGAGCTAGATAATTTAACTGGTAAGTTACTTCAACTATTTAAAAATTAAAATGTACCTTCATAAACTCTTTTAGAGAACAATAAAGACGGAAATACTTCAAACTCATTTTATATATTTAAGACAAGAAAGACTTGACAAAAAAATGATACCTCTGTATCTCCTGTGACAACATGTCAAAATAATCCAAAAATGCTAGCCACCCAACTTTAGTAGCAAATAAAAATGGTTGCATTCAAGACCAATGAGATTTATTCTGGAATTAATGATTGGCTTAACATAGAAAAAAATCAGTTAACATATTAAACTATATTATTAGAATAAATCCACATCCCTTAGCCGGGCGCTGGTGGCTCACGCCTGTAATCCTAGCTACTCAGGAGGCTGAGATCTGAGGATTGCAGTTCAAAGCCAGCCCGGGAAGGAGAGACTGTGAGACTCCTATCTCCAATAAACCACCAGAAAACTGGAAGTGGCGCTGTAGCTCAAGTGGTAGAGTGCAGCTCACCTTGAGCTGAAGAACTGATGGACAGAGCCCAGGCCCAGAGTTCAAGCCCCACGACCGACAAAAAAAAAAAAAAAGAATAAACCCACATCTCATCTTAATAGACAAAGACAAAACATCCAACAAGTTTTAACATTAAATGGTCAGACCATTTAATGGAATGATTATAAAAGTGCTATTTTTATCTTTTACCTGATGAAGGCATTTACTAAACCCTTAGGTAGCCTTAAGTAATAGTGAATGAATGAAAGTGTCTCTCAAAACCAGGAAGAATACAAACAGGTATGTACTTTACCACTTCTATTCAATATTATGCTAGAGATTCTGATCAGATTGATTAGGTAAGACAAAGAAAGAAAATCATAAAAGTTTAAAAGAAAGAATTTTTTAAAATCTCCATTTGTAAATAATATGATCTTACATAGTAAAAACACTAAAACATCTACCAAAAACTTTAATAATAGCAACAGTAACATCAAAGTTCCATAAATCAACTATTAGAATTAGGAAAGTTTATAGGATTCAGGACTAATATAAAAAAAAACCTACTGGCCATTATATAAACTAGCAATTAGCAACTTGAAATAAAATTAAAGAAATAATTTCCTCTAATGGAAACAAAAAATTTCAAAGCACACTTTGGAAAAAAAAAACAGAATTAAAGAAAATTCCCACAAATAGATGTCCTTTTACATGGATTGGAAAAAATGCTATTCCAATGTCTTTCACTTACTGCAATTGATAGATTTATTCTAAATTTACTTTAGAAATGGAAGACACCTAACATGGCCAAAACAATCCTAAAAAAGAACAAATTTGAAGCACACACTTTCCAATTGCACAAGTTAACACATAGTAATAATAAACACAGAGAATTACTATTCTGATGATAGACAGCAATGGAATTGGATCATGAGTCAAGAAAATATACATCTATAGTCAACTGATTTTTGACAATGAGACCAAGATCAATCAATAGAGGAATTAGTAGTCTTTCCATCAATTAAAAAAAAATAAAGCATTTGGTTCAGATGTGGCAGCTCATGCTTGTAATCCTAGCTATTCAAGGGTTGAGATCTAAGAATCTTGTTTCAAACCTAGCTGGGGCAGTAAAGTCCATGGGACTATCATTTCCAGTTAACCACCAAAAAGACAGAAGTGGAGCTGTGGCTCAAGTGGTAGAGCTCTAGCCTTAAGCACAGAAGTTCAGGAACAGAACCCAGGCCCTAAGTTTATGCTCCAGGACTGACATACACACACACACAAAAAGCACTTGGATAACTGGATCTCAACATGCAAATGGGTGAATTAGGGTTTCTACCTCATACCATACAAAAAAAAATCAACTCAAAATGTTTAAGAACTAAGATTGTGAAAACGAACTGTTAGGAGAAACACTGGTATAATTTTTATGACCTTGGACTTGGATATGATGTTAAATTCATAGCAACAACAACATAAATAGAGGAATTTCCACTAAGAAAGACATTTTAGCAGTTCTTCATGATGTTAAACATAGTGTTAATATATGGCCCATTAATTCCATTCCTGGGTATAGAACCAAAGAGTAACAAAAACATGCTCATCAGAACTAGCACACAAATGCTGATAGCAACATTATTCACAAAAGATATAGGAACAACTGCTAAATGGATACACAAAATAGGAGTGGGTTTCCTTTTAACCGTACAAAAATGGTATAAAATTAGACTGTGGTAATGTATGTATTGTTATACTGGAAGTCAATCACGAGATACAGAGAAGCCACATTTTGAGAGGTCAAAGTGGGAGTCTTTATTAGAAAGCTGGCGACCATGATGGCACACATGTCTCTAAAAACCTTGCAGATTCAATTGTAGTTAATACTGTTAGGAACCTGAGCCATGGGGGTGGTAAAGAAAGAGCAGAGAAAAAAATCTCAACAAACCAGATCAACTCTAAGGGAGAATTGAAGGACCCCGTGGTGACCTGAAGAGAGTCGGGAGATATAAGGCATTGTGCAAAGTGGTAGCTGAGGTGGTGCTGGGGCCTAAATAGGGTTGTGGTCAGGGGGCAGGGCCACAGGGAGCTCCAGCGTTCCAAGAGTCTCATGAGTTCCTGGTACAAGTCAGGTAGATCTAGTACGGAATTCAGGTGCTTATCACCTGGGGGTGGGGTTTCCCCTCCATCCACCAAGGTGCCAAGATGACACCAGATAGACCCAGTATCCATAGTTCAGTATGTATCTTTGAATATGCCACAAATATTAAATTATGTACTTTGGATTTTAAAAGTTAATTTATGTTTAATTGATAAAATGTGTATTTTTTTTACCATGTATAGATTGGTATTTTGAAATATATGTACATTGAAGAAACTTGATAACTTGACCTAAAGGTCTCAGAAATCAGCTTGCTGATTCTGAAAGTCCCTGCCTTGTATCCCTACCTGTTTACAAAAATCTGTTGTTTCTATTTCCTCGATGCTGTACTGTTTTCCCAGTGTGTTGTACAAATTCCCCCACTCTCCAGCTGTTGTAGTCTTGTTACACTCCTCAGGACTCGGCTCTCTCCCCAATCCCCACAGCCCACACAGCACCTCCTTCTCAGAACTGACTCTCCTCCGAATCCTCACGGTCCATGGAATGTGACCCATGTGACTACGCCCTATCATTTTGTTTAAATTCTGCCCACACCTGTCCACCGCTCCTGCCTCCATTCCCACTTGGAGCATCCCAGCAGGTCTGTCCCCCAATAAAGCCTTGAGCCTGCATCGGTCACTTACTTCTCATTCCTCACTATATCCACATTATTCCACACAGTATGTGTGTACATATGTGTGTGTAAGAACATTCCAAGTGCACTCATAGAGATCTACAAGCATACAGCCTATGGTCATTAGCTGTAGTCACCACACTGTGCTAAATTATGCTCTTTTACAGGGATGAGTATGCTGTAAGGATCTTATCTCAAATGGGACTGGATATCATGAATATCAAGCTAAAAATATCAAGCTGTACCCAGAAGGTAGCAAGGAGCAAGTGCTGGGTCAGCAAATTGCTGACCATGTTGAGAGAAGTCAGAGCAAATCTGGGGTGGAGAGAGGTCTTCAGGCCTGAGGACTTAGGCTGGCAATCTACAAACCTTATCCTGGCTAGCAAAGCCCTCAGGGAGATGGCAGAAGGTGCACATTTCCTTTGGCAAGAAGCACAGGGCAGAGTCTAAGGGAGAGAACTCCGCAATTAGGAGAATTTGTCCCCCCTGGCCAGCTTCAGGAGACCACTTACATTGAGGTCTAAAAGGATTTACTGCTGTGTGTCTTGTGAACTGGGCTTAACTCTAAGATAGGAAGCATTCCCATTTCCTGTGGAGACCCCAGCTGCAAGTTAGAGGCTCAAAGAAACTTCCCAAGCGAGAAAACAGGATGATTTTACAATCAAATTACCCCCAACTTTGTCACCTATGGGGCCTCTGTTCTCCTTCCTCTCAGGCAAAGCTCACCATTCCTCCCACTCTCTACATCTCCAGTGTACCCATGCATCATTTTTAAAAAGCAGATGAAACCCTAGCATGTCTGTGTTTGATCACTCCTGCCATTGAGCCCTGAATCTCTGAATTACCTAAGTGTGTTTGTATCTCAGGAATGGAAAGAATGAACATTTAGCATGTTTGTAGCTGGACTTGGGAAGTGGTCCAGGGACCTCCCAGTGCTCCCAGCCTGCATGTTATTTAGACCCAGGACCATCAGAATCCCTAAACAACAAAGGGCTAATGTCATCATTTTTCAAAGAGTCACAGCCAGCTGTGACACAACCGGTCTGTGCAACATGAATCTTTCTTACCTGCTTCCTATTGCTCTCCTTTTTCCACAAGCTCTATTTCTTAAGTTTCTAGAAAGCAGGGAAGTTGAGGTGAGATTGTGAGTAGGACCATTCACATTGAATTTCTGTCCCTAATTGCTGACTACAAGATCAGGTCATTTTAATTCTTTGTACCTCAATTTTTCTGAGTTATAAGTGGGAATGGCAGTATGTATCACATATAATTATTGTGATACTGAAATCAGTACATACATACACATAAGCACACATGTGTGTGTATTCTGAGCAATTGCATGCAGATCAGCTATTATTATGATTACACAGTATCTATAAAAATTGAAATCTTTGTTAGGGCTAATATGGAGCCACCAATGTCTTGTAACTTTAGAATATGATAAATATTTGCTCCAAGTATTTCTTGACCACTGCTGATGTTACTTATTTTTACAAATTAGGAGGAAAAATGAATTTGCATAGATTAAGAGCTTTTGTTTCATTACAGTCTCTAAAAATAAAGTCTATGGAGAAATAACCACTTCATGTTACCCTGAAGAAAAATCAGCTAGCTCTGCCTTGTGTCTTACTCCTCACCACCATCTCAGAAGGAAGTTGGAAAGTAAGTGGCTGCTCACCCGAGCAGTGACAGAGGCAAGGCAATCAATCCCAGAGCTGTCACTTCACTTTTCCACCCCAAAGCACTCACAAAAGCAGGAGTGATGGCATTATAAATCATAATCACAGTTGCTGCCCTTAATTGGGAGCTGTGTACCATCATGGGAAAGTTGGCTTTGAAAGCAGATAGGCTTAGGTTTAAACCCAGCATTTCCTCTTACAAAGCCTGTGTCACTAGGCAAGTTGTTCCAGCCCTTCAAGCTTCTATTCTTCTGAAAATGTCACCTGTTGAAGTTATGGAGAAAATAGACAACAAATGAAGTGGTTTGGACGTTGAATGTGATTAAGTGATGATACCTACTCTTACTAAATCTAACACTAAAGTTCAAGCTAAAAGACTTGCCTTTCTCTGGCCTAGTCTTGCCCTCAATCAAGGCTATTTGGTTGACCTTGACTTGAACTTTTTTCCAAATGGAGCATATTATTTTGTCTTCCACACTAGCTGGAAAACTTAAGTATAAAACAGACAAGTGAGTGGAGGGACACAGAGGTAGAACACTGGGCTGTAACAGGGCAGACTCTGTGACACTCCTTGGTTAATGGACCAAGTCACCAGGGAGCGAGGATATCATCCAGGATGCCAAGTCCTGAAGAAGCAGCCACAGTGGAGGCAGGCATCTTGGAGAAGGTAACCCTTTGGTGTCAGGTGTTTTCCCCTTAGCTCAGAGAAATTCTCTGGGAGGCAGACAGGTGGAGAGGATCTTGGTGGTGGTTGGAAAGGAAAGAGAGTATTGGGAGAAAGACAATGAAAGACAGCCCTTTCCGAAGGTTGAGTGGGGACTAAGAAGTGGAGCCTGCAGCCTATAAGTGACACAAAGCTATGACAAGCATAAATACAAATGGCTGCAGGAGGTTGGGGCTGCAGAGGCAAAGGAGGGAAGACAGCACCAGGAAAGAGCAGAGGTTTTATTTGCAGAACACCAGGACATAGAGGAAAGGGTAAATACACATCCAAGAAGATACAAGCTCACCAGGAGCAAAACTAAATGTGCCAAAAAAAAAGCAATGTCCATGAATGAATAGTAAGGAAAAATGTAAGCCAGAATGTGGAGGTCAGGAGTGCAGGCTCACCTGGGAAAAAGGGGCTTCATATTTTGGACAAGGAATAACAGCCCAAAATACAGAGTGGTATGGAAAATAATAAAATGGAATGAGAATAGATAAAGAATTAAAAATGAGCTTTAAGCCAAAGAATAAAGATTTTATAGGAGAAGAAATTAAATGTGAAGAAGAGTTAAAGCTAAAACCAGAACATAAATACTTCTGGCTATACTCTAGAGGTTGGAGCAACAACTCAGATAAATTTTGCTACACATGTCAGCAATCTCTAAGATATGCTGAGATGAAAGACCCAGCATTTCCTGCTTTAGTGTGAATTCTTTCATTTTTATTTTGGGGGTTTGTTTGGTGCAAGGAATCTGTGATTAGCATAAATTTTCCAGTATAATTCAACAACAGGAGAATGACCTTAGAAATTCCAGTTCTTCACAAGGAGGAAAGGAAATTCTATTTAATGGAAAAGAGCAGCAATATTGAATTGGTTGGAAGGGATTTTGACAGTGGTAAAAAAGGGGGAAAGGTCATGGGGCTGTGACAGTTAACTGTGACAGTGCTGAAGACCTACTGATCACCATGCTCTGCACGTGGCTTTTTATTATTAACCTGTGTTGCTGCCCCTCTGCCACATTGTAGTGCTTTTGTGGACACAAACAGGGCCAGAGAAACAGACTAGATTATATCCATTTTTTAATGCATGAACATGTGCACATGGCAGGAAGAAACTTACAGGCTATGGAAGTTAATCTCTGTCCATTAACAAAAACAACCCCTCATAACAGTAAAAAGATAATGTATCAGAGCATATCTGTGACACATAACAAAAGCTAGTAGCTATCAAAAACCCTTCCATCAATAGTAAATACAAACAATCAGAAGAAAAATGAGCAAAGGTCAGAAATAGGACTATCACAGAACTTTAAACTAAGTAGTTAACAAAAATAAAAAGAGAGCTGAACATTGGTGGCTTGTATCTATAATGCTAGCTACTCAGGAAGTTGAGATCTGAGGATCACAGTTTGAGTCCCCATGTGATTCTTATCTCCAATTAACCACTTAAAAAAAAACCACAGAGGTGGAGCTGTGGCTCAATGTGATAGAACACTAGCCTTCAGCAAAGAGAGCTCAAGGACAGCACTCAGGCCTGAGTCCAAGCCCCATGACCAAAAAAACAAAGAATAAAACAATAAAAAGACATTTGATCAAGTTATTGATCAGAGACAAATACAATGAAGACAGAGTGGGATTGCTTCCTGATCTACCAGATTTGTAGAAATTAAAATTCCAAGCAAACCCAGTGCTGGTGAGAGTAAAGAACCCTGGGTGCATCCGTGCCATTCATGCCATGCTCCTGGGAGGGAAAACTGGTTTTAAAACCCCACTTAGTAAAATGAAGCTTCCCTGACTTAAATGGAGCAAAATCCTCCTTTTGGCTATGACCATAGTGTGTACAGGTTAATCTTCATATAGAGAACAGTACACACCAGACTAATTTTTATTTTTAAAAATATATGCAATGAGCTTTGTGCCAGTGGCTCACACCTGTAATCCTAGCTACTTAGGAGGCTGAAATCTGAGGATTGTGGTTCAAAGCCAGCCCAGGCAGGAAAGTCCCTGAGACTCTTATTTCCAATAAACCACCAGAAAACCAGAAGTGGCTGTGGCTCAAGCAGTAGAGCACTAGCCTTGAGCTGAAGAGCGCAGGGACAGTGCCCAGGCCTAGAGTTCAAGCCTAATGACCAACTATATATATATGTGTGTGTGTGTGTGTATGTATATATATGTATATATGTATATATATGTATGTATATGTATATATACATATATATGTATACACACACACATGTGCAATGACTAGAACACAGCGTTAAAACATGCATGAGAGGCAATAACAGAATCTACCTCACCTCTCATAACTGATGTAAGTCAAGGAGTGTGTGTGTGTGTGTGTGTGTGTGTGTGTGTGTGTGTGTATTTAAAAACAGTGAAGAGTTACCACAGATCTGAAATGATGCCACTCTGGACAAGAAGAAACACATTAAGGTCAGATGCCTTGCAGATGACCTCTGACATTTAGATTTTCACTATGCAGCCCAGAGACCAAGCAGAGAGCCAACTACCAGGACCTTCCTCAGGCTGACTGAACAAAGATGACTTCCCAACTCTACACATTTATCAAAACCTAGATACAAAAATAAGACAAGAGCAAGAAAGAAAAATGCAAACTAATCTCTCATTAAATTCTGTCATAGACATGGTTGCAAAAATCTTAAGCAAAATATTCACAAGTTTAATCTAACAATATAACCCATGAAACATACTCAGGCATGGTTTGTTTCTCTTGTAATCCAGGATTCAGGAAACTGAGTCAAGAATTATTAGTTCAAGGCCAGCGTGGTGACATAGTGAGGCCCTGACTCAAAAGAAGTAACAACAAAACATAGTCAGAAACAACAACAAAAGTAATTTGTAGCCGGGCGCTGGTGGCTCACGCCTGTAATCCTAGCTACTCAGGAGGCTGAGATCTGAGGATCGCGGTTCAAAGCCAGCCCGGGCAGGAGAGACCTTGAGACTCCTATCTCCAATAAACCACCAGAAAACCGGAAGTGGCACTGTAGCTCAAGTGGTAGAGCACTCGCCTTGAGCTGAAGAGCTGAGGGACAGCGCCCAGGCCCAGAGTTCAAGCCCCACGGCCGACCAAAAAAAAAAAAAAAGTAATTTGTATTAAGCTTATTGTAGAACCTTGATTTTGAGTCTATTTTAAAGTAAAAATCAATATAGATTATCATATTTGTAGTAAAATAATAAAATTACCTAGCTCAAAGGTTATATAACATTTCAACACCTACTACAGTAACAGCAGCAATATCTAGATAACATATTGAAAGATTTACCACTGATGTAAGAACCAAGACAAAGGTATTCACTCCCATTCAACAACTGCATTGCCTAGACTGCAGTAAACCAAGGAAAAGGAATAAAGAGTAAAATGATTTCAAAGAAATAGGCAATGTACTTATATGAAAATAATAGCATTGTACATATTCAAAGGAATATGTGTGCAAATTGTTTGAATGATTAAGCAAATTTAGCAGCTACATAAACTAGACTTATCTAGTAAATACTTGTTCCATACCCCCACTCCCCTCTGGTTTGGAGCGGGTACAACCTGCTTCCCTCACTAAGGCTGAATATGTCATATGATTTCCTTTGGCCAATGACTAAGAGCAGAAAAGAACACACATAGACTTGAGTGTCATAGGATTCTTCTTAGGCCCCAGTTCTTCTTCTTGAGAAGAACATATGTGAATACAATAAAGTTATTCCAACCAAGCCCAGAGTTTTACTCAGATGAGCACCTACTCATCACAAATCTCATGGTGCTATACAGAACTGTTATTCAGCATGTCTGTGATTATAGATGATGATTATAGGATAAGGCTGGTTATCATGTCAATATGTAACATTCTGTGTGTGTGTGTGTGTGTGTGTGTGTGTGTATTTGTGTGTGTACATGTGTGGCAGTACTCAGGCTTAATCTCAAGGGCTCAGTTCTCTTCCTTAGCTTTTTCACTCAAAACTGGCATTTCAGTGATAGTATTTAAACCATAGCTCCACTTCTGGCTTGTTAATTTTCAATTGGAGATAAGATTTTGTTTTAATTAATTAGTTTTTTATTGTGAAAATACCATACAGAAGGGTTACAATTACATGATCAAGGTAATGAGTACATTTCTTATCAAGCATTGTTGACTCCTCCTTTGTTTCCCCTTACCATCTCTTCCCATCTTTGCATCCCCCCCTCCCCACACCAAAGTTGTAAAGTTCGTTTTTGATCATAACATCTTGTACATCTCATTGTTACAATAGGTATACCTGTATCCATATTTAAACAATTTGTTTTTCCCTTCCCCTCCCCAAATTATAACCAACATCAAATACAGTGAAAACAGGGGTTATACCATGGGGGAGGGACATACAAAGCAACAAAGAAATCATCTTATAAATATTTTAGAAACAATAGCAAGAAAGAAAAACCAAGAAAGATGGCCAATAGACACATGAAGAAATGCTCAACCTCCCTAGCCATAAAAAAAATGCAAATCAAAACAACATTGAGATACCACCTCACTCCAGTTAGAATGGCTATAATCAAGAACTCTAATAACAACAGATGGTGGAGGGGATGTGGACAGAAGGGAACCTTACTGCACTGTTGGTGGGAGTGTAAACTTGTTCAATCACTTTGGAAAGCAGTATGGAGGTTCCTCAAAAGACTTCACATAGAAGTCCCCAATGACCCAGCAATCCCACTTTTGGGCAAGACCACACTAAAGCTACCAGCACAACTATGTTTATTGCAGCATTATTTACCATAGCTAAGATATGGAACCAACCCAGATGCCCCTCAGTAGATGAATGGATCAAGAAAATGTGGTATATATACACAATGGAATATTAAGTGAAGTAAGCCAGGCCCAAAGAAACATAGGTCCCATGGTTTCCCTTATTTGCAATATCTAGTATATGTCTGAGTCAAGCAGAAAAGGAGGTCAGATAAGTTGATGTTAGGAAATGAACCCTAAGATATGTATTCAAATGTTTTTTTTTCTTTCATGCGATTGCTTCTAACACATTTATAAGATTATTTCTTTGTTGCTTTGTATGTTCCTCCCCCACAGTATAACCCCTGCTTTCACTGTATTTGATGTCGGTATAATTTGTGGAGGGGAAGTGGAAGAACAAATTGTTTAAATAGGGATACAGGTGGCTCCATTGCAACAATGAGATGTACAAGTCGTTATGTCAAAAAAGAACTTTACAACTTTGGTGTGGGGGAGGGGGGGGAAAAGTGCGGGGGGGGGGGAAGGGGGGAGGGGAAGATTGGGGGAAGGGGCCGGGGGGGGATGGGATGGGAAGGGGAAACAAAGGAGGAGGCTACAATGCTTGATAAGAAGTGTACTCATTATCGTGCTCATGTAATTGTAACCCTTCTGTACAGTATTTTCACAATTAAAAAAAAGAGAAAAAAAGAAAGAAAAACCATTTGAGTCCTTATCTTGGGGTTCATATTGCCTAACATCAAGTTATCTGACAGTTTCTGCTTGTCTCAGACATACTAGTTGTAAATAAGGGAAGGAGATAAGATTTTGATGAACTTTTCTACCTGAACTGCCTTTAAGCTACCAGCTTCAGATCTCAGCTTCCTGCAAGATTACAGGCTTGAGTTACAGGTATCTGGCTTCAATTATAGTTCTTATAGTAACAATAAGGTTTAGAAAAAGATCATTTTAAGTTAGAGTATCGTTTAGAATAGTATAGATCTTAAGTTCTTAGGTATAAATATAATAAAAGAATTCTATAATGAGAACTGAAATTCTCAAGGGAAACAAAAGAAAATGTGAAAAAATGGAGTAAGAATCCATGTTCATATATTAAAAGTCTCAATAATAAAAATGTAAAATCTTATATACTGATTTATCAAATCAATGCCTATCAAACACTCATTAGGTTCAAATGTATATGAAAAATATTTTTAAAAATCAAAAGTATAAATAGCAAAAACAGTCTGCCTCAAAACAAAGTTGGATGACTCCATATATCACGACTTTTAATAATTTATCAGGGCAAGATTAATGGAAAGATCAGTACATGAACAGAGGAGCCAGTAACTGGGGCTCTCGTGAACAGCTCAGTGTAGTAGGGAGACCGTGGTCTTCTCAGGTGGGTCTATTAGATATCCACAGGGGAACCAAGAAGTACAGACCTTCTTTGGTAACTTTCAGAATAAATTCTTAGAAAATTGTAAGCCTGAACTGTAACAATATTATAGAGTTTCTAAAATAAAATAACAAATAATATTTAAGAAGTGGACAAAATTTGCTTGCCCAGTACAGAATAAATATGAAACTACAAAGGAGAAGATTGATGTTACACACTAAAATGAACAGCTTCTAGCTATTAAAACAAAATTACAAGAGTAAAAAGCAAACCATGTTGCTAAACTTCTCCAGAATATTTATAAAATAGAAGATTACTAAACTGAAAATAACTTCTACAAATAATGAGAAAGAGTCACACAACTTTAAACAAAAAAATGGCTAGGGTCTTTTAATAAATACTTCATAAATATCTGATGGACATATGAGAATATATCCAATGTAGTCAGCCATCAAAGAAATATACATCAAAACCCCAACATGATATAAAAGTACACCCACTAATTTGGCTGAAATGGCTTGTACAATGTCAATAACAATTATCATCAAAAATAAACAATCTGGGAATTTCTTTGTCTATTAGGGGAATATTTGTGAAACAATTAATTAAAAAACTCCTCAGCAGCACCTTCTGCTGTTTTGTAAACACCCAAGTAGTATGACCCAGCAGCTACTCACTTCTAATAGGGAAGAGCAGGACAGATTTATCAAGAAAACCATCTGGAGATGTACTATGCTCATGATCATAGAATGAAGGCTAGGTATTGCACAGCATTCAGAAGTGGGTGAGTCATGAGTAGATGAATCATGATTAATCCATTGACAAGTTCATAGCTGGATAAACTATTAAGAGGTAGGACTCGATAGGATAGAGGCAGCATGCCTCTAAGGAGGTATATCTTGTGCCCAGTAGCTTCCTGCTCTCTCTTCCTCCCTCCCTCTTCCTCCCTCTCTCTCTCTGTCTCTCTACTGCTCTACTGCCATGAGTTAACCTGCTTTTTTCTACTCACTACATGCTGCCCCTCTGGTATTCTCCTTCACCACACATAAGCGCAGAAGCAATGGTGCCAGGTGACCACGGACTGACACCTCTGGAAGGATGAGGCAAAACAAATCTTTCCTCAGGGAAGCAATTTTCCTTGGGTATTGTGCCACAGTATGAGACATATATGAGATTGTCCATAACATTTCTGTATCTGGTTATATCCACAGAATCACAGGTATTAAACTAGCACTTTTCCTCTGAACAGCTATAAAAACAGAAAACCATATACTTTAGACACTGTGGTCCTTGCAAGATGGAGGCTGCATGTGAAGATCCCACACTTAACTCCTGCCTTCTTCTAAGATCCATTTTCCCATACTTTCAGAGTCAGAAAATAGAGCCATGAAGAAACCTCAGTCTGTGGCACAATCTACACCAAATCTAGCTACCATCCTCAAGTGTGTGGGTCTGGTTTGGTTGTTGTTTCTTTTGCCATTTAATCACAGTGCATTGCTTCCTTGTGTCTTTGGTAACTTCATATAATAATTTTTTTTGGTAGCAGCACATTTCTTAGAACATGCCTTATGTATTGGGAATATCTATTTAAGTTATTTGCTGAATGAATTTACTTCTGTCAGGAATGGGGAGTTACGAACATGTTACAAAATTTGTCAAATTCTCAGTTTATTTTAGCCACAAAGATGCAAATTCCATTCTAATGCCTTGACTTCTTGTTTAGAATTTTCAGGACAGGCAATATTCATCCCTTTAACTGAAATCCATCACAGTAAGAATTAAATTTCTTTATAATCTCCACTCATAAGAAAACTTCAATGGCTTTGTTGTTGTGTTTTGGTGGTCATCACCATGAATGTATTCTGTCAGTAGTCCAGGGATCTCCTACCCAGTACCTTCATGAGTTCTGGGCCTCTGTCTCCCCTCTCAGCACCAGACGGTGCTGCCAGCCTCATTGCTATCCCTCTTGCCTCCATTATGTTTTCTTTTACAGGAAAGGAAGAATCGGTGCCTTGAAAGGTTCACTATAGCTTATCCTTAATTCATTTTTCTAAAAATTATTTTAAAACATTTTAGCACACACGGGAGTATTTTAAGGGGGATTTTTAACAGTATATCTCCTTTGAACAACTAATGGATCTAAGAAGTGGGGATGTTCTGTCTGGGTAGAGGGAGATCAAAGACAGGGTAGGCAATGGAAGAAGGAAGGGTGGGCAAATGTAGTCATAGCATTCAAAGTACAAATGTAAAAATGCAACGAGGCAACTGGAAGGTATAGTAGGGTTGAGAGGGTTGAGAAAGAACTATAAAAGGGGTGATGTTGATCAAGATGCATTGTAGCCATAAACTGACAAGTTGAAACTGAACAATAATAAAAAATAAAAACATATAGTAATGAAATATAGGATTTGGTATGTAAAAAATAGCCTAAACATTTTGTATAGCACTTTTATAATTCTACATTTTTAAGTCTCATAATTCCATCCTTAGTGAATTTCATCCCACAGTTGGGCACACAGACGTCATGTGATGAGCCTTCATTACCTGTCACCTGAGCTAAACCAGAGATGTTGCTCAACACGTGAATGTTGACATTTCCAATGCAGCCTCTCCTCTCTGCTGGTAACCCTTCACATCCAAGTTGGCCAATAAGATGTAGATGCTTATTTCCTGCTTTTCCTTTGTTAAAAAATGAAGATTAATTACATTTTTTTCTCTTTTAAGTTTTTTTTTCATTTTATTCTATTTGTGAACATACTGTACAGAGGGGTTACAATTACATGGGCAGGATAATGCATACATTTCTTATCAAGCATTGCAGCCTCCTCCTTTG
>NW_012267330.1:1086366-1130171 GCF_000151885.1 Dipodomys ordii
TGGCACTGTGGCTCAAGTGGTAGAGTGCTAGCCTTGAGATAAAGAGCTGAGGGACAGTGCCCAGGCCCAGAGTTCAGGCCCCATGACTGGCAAAAAAAAAAAAAAAAATCATCCTATGCCTCAAGTGGTGGAACTCTGGCCTTGAACACAGAAGCTCAGAGATAGTAATCAGGCCCTGAGTTCAAGACCCAGGATGGGCACCAAAAAGAAAAAAAAATCCCCTATCTGGCAGCGACAAGAGGCTAATTTAACAGATATATATTATTAAAGAGAAATATGGGTTGCTAGTTCAAGCCTGATGAATATTTAACAAACTGTGGTCACACAGAAATGGACAAATGGATTACCCTAAACAGGTGAAATAAAATAAAAACTCATTTTGTATTGGCCTGTCTTCGTTTTCATGCTACAGCAGCAAGTATTTCCAAAGGAAACGTCCTTGCGTGTCTGTTTTTCAGAAGGCTGCCCGCAGCACTGGCACCCCATCTTGTGGGCAGAGAGCTATCTGCACCACACCCCTGCTGTACCCTGGACACACGTCTACAGGACACTGGGACTGTCCAATTCCATATGCTCACCTCTGAGGGAGGGATGTCCAGGCTCCTCTCTTAGCCTGGCCTCTCCCCTGCCCTTGTCCCCTGCTGGGTTCCCTTTTAAGACTGATTTGCAACACATAATGTCCAGGCCAATATTAGCATAGAGAAAGACAGCAAGAAATACAGTCTGCGGGAAAGGCCTTCCGCTTTCTCCTTTCTCTGCAATTATCACACCACTGCTTCAGTAAACAACAAAATTGTTCCCCACACACATCATTACCGTTTACAAGATTAAAATAGTCTAGAGGTCGGGAAGGCAAACACAGGTTGGTTTGAGCTTTTGAAATGGATTGCTCTCCCTGGCTAAGCCTCCCCTAACTCCTACTTTCCTGAGGAAAAATTGAGAACAAGAGGTCAAGCAGATGTCAAGCTAACATCTCCTTACTCACACAGGAAAAGTTAGGAGAGAGAGGGAGAGAGAGAGAGAAAGAGGGAGGGAGGGGAGAGAGATAGAGGGAGGGGAGAGAGGGAGAGAGAGAGAGAGAAGGGAATGGAAGGGAAGGGAAAGGCAATGTTATGTGAGGTCTGTCTGGTTGAGGCAGTCCAAGGTTTCTGTGAACTGAACAATGACTTCCTGCACCTCCACTATTTTCTTCCTTCTCAGTATGCAGTCCTCTGGATTCTACCTGAATCCCAATCAACTCCACTCCAAAATAAGGAGTTTTAGAGGCATAGATTAATGTTGCTCTCTTCTGATAATGCTTTGATTTGGGGCCCTAACTGGGCATATGCTTTTAGCATAATCAGGAAGAATAAAAATAGACCCAATAGGTTATAGCTGAGAGAATCCTTGTAGACACTAGAGCCAGCTTGCTTCACTCCAGTGTCTATTCTTTGTGGATAGGTTCTAGAATCGGGTCAAACCATGGAAATCCTCAGTATCAGGGAACATGGATCTCTGGTCCTGTAGACTGATGCCTTCCGATAAGTTGACAGGGCAAATTCAAATGCGCACCAGAGCTGGGAAGGTAGCTCCGCGTTGTCATAATCTCACTACGCGTGAGAAACAAACCAGCCATAAGCCTTCAAATTCCAGTTTAAAACAGTGCTGACCAAGCAAACTACAGCTGAAGACAGGGTTTAACACCATGGCATTCAGTTTACAATTCCTGGACCAGAAATAGGAATAGAAATGGAAATAGAAATAGAAATAAATAGAAAGCAACTGAGAGAGTTATTCTGATTTAAATATAAAATGTGCATTCCAAAATACCATGGTGAAACCCCTTGGTACAATTAATATACACTTATAAAAAAAAGAATAACAGGAAAGTAAAACAGGCTCTGATGGGAAGGGTGGCAGCAAGAAGGGGAGGCTAAACAGGGTGAATGAAGATGAATATGTTCAAAGTGATGGATCAATCTAAATGAAAAGAAACCAATGAAACCAGTTCAAATTGTTGTAAGAAGTTGGGGCAGGATGAAGGAGAGTGATCCAACCAATGGGTAAGGTTGATAGGAATAAATTGTGTGTAAGTACAAAAATGTCACAATGTACAACTAATGCATGCTAATTTATTTTAAATTATGTAAGAAGGAAGGAGTGAAAGAAAGCCAAAGAGAGAGAAGGAAAGAGGGAGGGAGACAGAAAGGAAGGAAAAAAGGAAGGAAGGAAGAAAGAAAAGAAGGAAGGAAGGAAGGAAGGGAGGGAGGGAGAGAGGGAGGAAGGAAGGAAGGAAGGAAGGAAGGAAGGAAGGAAGGAAGGAAGGAAGGAAGGTAGGGAGGGAGGGAGGAAAGAAGGAAGGAAGTCTGTGAAACCTTTTTTTTTTTTTTTTTTTTTTTTACCTTGGGTTAGAACTCAGGGCATAGGCTCTATCCCTATGCTGTTTTGCTCAAGGCTAGAGGGAGGGGGAGGGAGGGAGGGAGGGAGGGGGAGAGAGAGAATCCTTGGGCTAGAACTCAGGTCATAGGCTCTATCCCTATGCTGTTTTGCTCAAGGCTAGATCTCTACTACTTGGGCCACAGCTCCATTTCTGGCTTTTATTTTTGTAGTTAATTGGAAATACGTCTTCTCAGGCTGACTTTAAAGCATAATCTTCAAATCTCTGCTTCCTAAACTGCTAGAACTACAGGTGTAGATGCCTATGTTTTGTTATTTGAGAAATCTTTAAACTGCCTTCCATGTCCTGTATAGGAAAAATGAATGGATCTGAAAAAATATGTTAAGTGAGGTAATTTAGGCTAATTATAAACATATATGAAAACATACATGGGGGCAATCCATAAACACACAAACTGACTATAGTATACACAGGGAGAAGTCCAGTGGTGAACTCTTTTGAACAAAATGAATCTTAGGAAGACATGTTTCTGGAAGATGGAAAATGAAAGGGAGAAGGCAGATGAATGGAAAGAAGAAGGGTGAGAAAGTATGTGAAAACTGAACCAGGCGACTTGAAGATGGGTGGGGTCAAGGGTGATGGAAGGGCAACACTGATAGAACACCTTATACTCATGAATGGACATGTTGAACTGAATCCCCCTTTGTACAAGATAATAATTTATAAAAGAGAAAAGGTAACTGACACATCATCATCAAAGGTGTCTAAGTGTCAGTCTTCAGTCAGTGTCCTAAACCTGCAGCGACCTCAGGAGCTAGAAAGAATGGAGCCTCACAGACAGGTTACCCCAGGATGAGATCACCCCTTGAAGGGAGCAATCATTTCAGAGGAACCAGGATCCTCCTTCAGGCACTCAGAGCTGCTTCTGAGCCAGCTTGCAGAACCAGAGCTGAATACTAATCAGCAGCCAGCCACAATTTGGCCAAGACTGCTGCTTAATTTTGCAGACCTCTTACTCCTGGCTCCAAACCTTCATCCACTTAAAGAGAAAGCACAAAGGATATTTTAGGCTGAGATTTTAATATCCATCTTCTCCAAATGGGCATTTGAATTAAATTTCTTTTCTGCCTTTAAACATTATTTTTAAGGTAATTCACAATCACTTCTATTTTCTTCCTTTGGGGCAAGTGGCTGGACCTGACATGTTGCAACATCGAGGGTCAAACCCAAGCAAATTAGTGGAAAGAAATAGGTTTATTCAATACTGGCCCTGAGGAAAATAGACGAGACTTTTGTGTCTCAAATCTCCCTCTTCACGGAATCAGTAGTGCAGAGATTTCATGGAACACAATGGCATTGCAGCAAGACAAGTGGCAGGACATCCCATCGGACAGGATCTTTCTCTTCAGATCTTGGGGTGCTACCTTCTTCTGATCTGGAAAGGGAGGCCTGACCGGGACTTCCTTTCCCCTGGAGCAAGGACACCTGACTTTTCTTTGAAGGTCAACACTGCACGTCAACCCGTGGGCTCTGGCAGAACACCTACTGAACCCTCTCTTAATTCATAGACTACTGTGGGATTTGAGCTTTAGGGCTCACACCTGTAATCCCAGGGACATAGGAGAGGCTGGGATCTGAGGATCATGGTTTGAAGCCAGCCTAGGCAGAAAAGTCTGTGAGACACCTATCTTCAATTAACCAGCAAAAATCCAGGAGTAAAGCTGTGGCTCAAGTGGTTAGAGAGCCAGCTGAGCAAAAAGGCTAGAGTATGTGCTCAGGCCTTGATTTCAAACCCCAATACTGGTTCATGTTCACACACACACAGAAAGAGAGAGAGAGAGAGAGAGAGAGAGAGAGAGAGAACACTGTGGGAGAGGGATGGACCCTTAGAAAATATAGGGAATATTGAGAGGAATGAATAAAGCAGCAGTTTTCACCTGCTCTTTTACACCTGTCATGGGCAGGAGCCTGGCTGGGAAGCAGAAAAGGAGCTCAGCCCCCATGACCAGACCCCTCTGAAACCACATCTTTCTGTGTGGAAACTCAGTGCATGCAGAGAGAGCTCTGAGGCCTTCAAACAAGTGCTCACTGCTGAGCGACCTTAGGAAGGCCACACAAGGCAGAGAGCCTCAGGCTCCTCTCCCCTACTTTCATGAATGGGACAGATGGCCTTGCCTCTACAGTGATATGGAGAGAAGGAGACTGCATGAGGTCAAGTGGCCATCTACCAGCTTGCCAGAGAAGATTTCAGAAAAGTGAGTATGGCTTCTGTCTCTCTCCTTGGCTAGCTTTATTCAAATAGAGCAGCTTGCTTTGCTAGCACTTATTTCTTCAAGTGGCTCTTCAGCACGTCTTGACACTCTTATTCATGGAGTGAATACCTCTTCTCCCACAAGGCAATTGACTGGATGTTGAGAAAGCCAATATGTAAGCTGTGCTCATGGCATAATTAGGATGGAGAGTATCAGAGAAAGAGAGTTAGAGAAAGAGTAAGAGAGGGGGGAGGGAGGGACTGGACCTGGTGTCATAAGTATGTATCCCCAGTGACCACTTCAAGGGAGCTGCAGGCCACCTGAAGACATGGGAGATAAACAGGCATAACACGGGCTGAAAATAAGAAGTACTTTATTCTCAGAGCCTAAGATGGGCCCTGGGTCTGAATGCTTACCTTCATTCAGAAGAAAAAGAGCAAATAATACAGAAAAGATTTGTTTATGTAATGTTTTAGCCAAAACTAGGGACAGGGAAATTCTGGGCCTGCCTCTGTCTTGTCCACATCAGTCGTACAACTTAGAGAAAGGATGAAACAAAAACTGGAAGATACACAGATGGGTTGACTCATGAGTCCAGACATCTGAGCTGTGAATGAGGCCCAATGCAAGGGCTTTGGATGTGGCCATTTTTACTCCCAGCAAGGTGTTTACTACAGGGGCATAATTTGTAGGTCACTACTGTGTTTTGCATTTTAAAAGTCACTTTGAAAAGTATACATGTCTGTTACATTTTATAAAATATACCAAATAAGTGAAGAGAGAAATTATTCCTGATCCATATTCAATAGGTAATCAATGGTAATTTATTGACTGATGCACTCTTAATCTGTTTTATGTATATAATTTTAAAATAGTTTGCTAAATAGTGTTTAAATGCATGTACCCCACACATATATCTTCAATTGCTTTCTTCAAATAATTTATGGTACACATTTCCCATATTACCAGAAAGCTCATGTACATAGAGATTGAAGAGATGTATAATTTATCCAAGTGTAAGTAGTACTATTTAAAATCTTCAGCTACCAATGATTTTACTTGTGTGTGAGTTCTTCCTCCTCCATGACCTATGCCACATCTATTTCTCAGTCTCCATGAGAGCTGATGAAAAAGCCATGACCAGGATTTCTGCTCAGAAGTTCTTTGCAGATTGCTTCCTACCTTTGGATTACATGGCCAAACGATGAATATTTCTCCAGGTTCAGTATGTATGGGAACTGCTTTGTACACATCAAATACACTCCATCTCCTTGTGGGATCTCCAAGGGAAGAATGTTCAGAAGAAGAGGAGGCCAATCCAGAAACAGTGTAAGTGCCACAGGCTCTCTCAGGACAGATGGCTTTGTCTGGCCCCTCCAGCAGACCTGGTCCAGAACACACACGGTATGCAGATCTGTAATAACAATTATTTGATGCAGGGATGGCAGCTAGAAGGATGAAGAGCTGTAGATGTGAGGGCAAAGTGGAGTGAAAATGTTGTAAGAATGGTGTTTTGAAAGCTATAATGGGATGAGTTTGGTTTAGACCATGGTACTGAAAATACAAAAGTGAGGGGTTCGAGTCTGAGGAAATGGAGAGGAGCCCAGAGACATTTTTGAAGGACCCACACAAAAGAGGTGACTTTCACAGAAACTAAACCATGCCCAGGGAAGTTGTAAGACCCCTGAGGAAAGAAGGCCATGAGGAAGGGATGGCGCTAGTGGTGGTGTCCATCCAAGCTGCTGTGGGCTTGTGCAATGGTCCAGCAGACAATAGAGACATGAGGTAATGGGTTTTGTGGTGCAGAGCAGCCGTGAGGACTGCTGTGAGCTCACTGGATGTGGAGAAAGGGAGGTGGATGCAGCTCAAGTCACTGTCCGAGAAAGGAGTCCCCACAGGAATGGAAGAGCAAGAGACGAACAGCTCTGAGCCAAATGAATTAAAGTGGGCATATCGATGTATGAGCAACTGGTGTCTGGATCTTCATTTCATTTTGTGGTGTTGTGGCAGAACCCAGGACTTGCTGAACACCATGCACATGGTCTCCTGCTAAGTCACGCACTGGCCCAAGTGTCTGCATCTTGACAGAGATCAGAAAGAGACCTGAAGTGTTCTAGAAAGCTCCAAGAAGATCCTGTGCTCATTCATGGACTCAGAAAAGCTAAGATTGAATTAAGTAAAGGAAACTTTTTTTCTATGAACCAGAAGGGTTTGGAAAGTAGCAAAGGCATGAAAAATAGGATGCTTGCACAAGTAATTAATGCAGTGTATAGTAAGATGCCTAGGAACAAAAACACATGAGCACACATGCTCAAACACACTTCTACACATTCTCATTTATGTCTACACACATATGCACATGTATCTACCCATACTCATGTATTCACACATATGCTCACTGACACACTCATGTTCACACACACACATTCACCTGCACATGTACACACACATTTGTGTGTGAACACACACTCATGCTCCTTCCCTCCTCACAGACCATCTGCAAGCATCTCATCCTATCATGAATGCTCAGTAGCCTCTGCCAAAGTGCTGAAGGGGTAGAGCTCTGGAGGACAGGCAGGAAAGCCAGACCCAGGAACTGGAGATCTGTCACTGTCTACTCAGTGAACAGCCAGAAATACATGAAGGAAACAGAGCAAGGGTTAAGACATCAAGAAACAGAAGGCGTGAAAGGAGAGTAGCAGGCATCTCTCCAACATTCAGCAGCAAGCCAGGCTGTGGCAGTAGCATGGCCCTCCGCTTCCCTCCTGCAGGCACTGCTGTGACACATCCATGAGCCACCCCCCCGGAAGCAGCATCACCACCCTGACGGGGCAATGCCACCAACACTGTCAGCAGTGCAGTGCCCACATCCGCATCTCCTCTCCAGCACACAGCATATGGCCCTTAAGGGTCCAGCACAGGGGGGGCTGCCACCCTCATTGATACTCTGACAGCAGGCTACGGTGGCTGGCAAAATCCCATGTCCAATGGAGAAGAGCAGAGGGCCTCATGACAAATGGCTACAGCAAACAAACACACCAGCTAAACAAACCATGGACCCAATCCTGGCAGGGAGGAGTTAGCTGGAGTCAAGGCCAAGTCAAGGCCAGTGTAACAACATGTCAAGATCCAGACCACTTGCTTGGGCCCAGGTATGCTGGCAGCTGTTTCTCCCTAAATACCCCTTCATTTTCTCAGCTGGCTCTCACAGGTGCCTGACCTTGCAAACAGGGAAAGTGAGATGAGGACTCCCAGTGTGGGATCTAGTGTGGAGAACAGACATCATCAGCTTCAGCCTGCCACTGGCTGGAGGAGCTGGGGAGCTGGGTCTGTGATCTGGTCCTGAGGAAATCTGTGTATCTGAGGTGCAGCACAACCCGTGTAGGCTGTGTGAGTGCTTCATTTTAATGAGATCATGTTTCCAGTAGACAGCCTGGTATCAGGAACATGGCGACTAACCCAGGCCTTTTTGCTTACCAAACTCAAAACTTTGGACATTTTGCTCTGGAATAGAGTGTTGGCAGCAAGAGTAGCACAGCACGACCGAGGGCAAGTCCTTTCCACCTGCTGGGCCCCAGAGTAAGGCCGGACCACAAGTCAATCCTTGGCTACTAAAGAAAGCGCTCAGAAGAAGTACAAGTGAAATTCCATCTCATCACTTAGAGGGGGAAAAAGCCCAGCCAAACAACAATAAATGCTAGGGAGGAGTTACTGTAAATCGTTATAGACTCATAAAAAAACTTAAAATACAACTATTTGATGATCCTGTATAATCCACTCATGGGCATATATTCAAAGAAATATAAATACGAACACAATAGAAATATTTTCTTTTTTATCATTGAATACAGCATTTTTAATATATTTTTATTGTAAAGATACTGCACAGAGGAAAAAGGTAATGAGTCCATTTCCTATCAAGTATTGCTACCTCTTCCTTTGTTTTTCCCCTACTTCCCTTCTCTACACGGCTCCCAACTCCTCCATCCCAACACCCCGAAGGTGTAAAATTCGTTTTCAAACATAGTGTCTTGTACAACTCTCGTTGTTACAATGGGTCAACCTGTATCCTTATTTCAGTATTTTGTCATTTCTCTTCCCCTCTCCAAATAAGAAAAATGTACATACATGATCCAGGGCACCAGAATCAAATACAGTGACAATAGGGGGGAAGAACATACAAATGAAACAAAAAAATCGCATAGTACATTATAAGCATATTAAAAACAACAGCAAGAAAGATAAAACCTCTTGTGTACCTATCTTGGGGTTCATTTCACTTAGCTTCATCATATATGGTCATATGTACATAGCTTTGACCTTTTCTGCTTGTCCTAGACATATACTAGTTATTGTAAGTAAGAGAAACCATGGGACCTATGTTTCTTTGGCCCTGGCTTACTTTTCTTAATATGATTTTTTCCAAATCTTTCCATTTCCTAACAAATGGGGCAGTGTCATTCTTTCTGATAGAAGCATAGAATTTCATTATATATATATATATATATATATATATATATATACATTTGTGTATATATATATATATATATATTTATATATACATACCACATTTTCTTGATGCATTCATCTACTAAGGAGCATCTGGGTTGGTTCCATATCTTAACTTTGGTGAATAATGCTGCAATAAGCATAGTTGTGCTTGTAGCTTAAGTATGGCCTTGTTTGGGTAAATGCCCAAACATGGGATTGCTGCATCATAGGGTAGCTCTATGTGGAATATTTTGAGGAACTTCCATATTGCTTTCCAAAGTGATTGAACAAGTTTATACTCCCAACAATAATGCAGTAGGGTTCCTTATTTACCACATCTCCTCCAGCATCTGTTGTTATTAGATATCTTGATTATAGCCATTCTAACTGGGGTAAGGTGGAATCTCAAAGTTGTTTTGATTTGCATTTTTTAATGGTTAGAGACGTTGAGCATTTCTTTATTGGTCAGTCTTATTTCCTCTTCAGAGAAGTCTTTCTTTAAGTCTTTAGCCCACTTATTAATTGGGCGTTGGTTTCTTTCAGGATTTGTGGTTGGGGGATTTAATTTTTTGTGTTCTAAGTATACTTTTAGATATGAGACCTTGTCCACTGAATGGCTAGTGAAGATTTTCTCCCAATCTGTGAGTTTTCTATTGATCTTGCTTGCTATGTCCTTTGCCATGCAGAAGCTCTGCAGTTTCATGCAATCCCATTTGTCCACCTGTCTTTGATTTGTTGTGTTTCTGGGTCTTTATTAAGAAAATTTCAGCCTGTGACAAGGAGCCCTAGACTTTCTCCTATTCCTTCCTATGATGTTTTTAGAGTGTCTGCTTTTGGAGTTCATTGTGACGTAGAGTGACATACAAGGATCTAATTTTATTTTACTACAGGTTTTAACCAATTTTACCAACACCATTTACTGAACAGGTTGTCTTTTTTCCATTTTATTTTTTTAGCTCCCTTATCGAAGATTAGGTGGCTGTAGGCCTGTGTGTTCATTTCTGAGTCTTCAGTTCTGTTCCATTAGTCCCCAGATCTGTTCATGTGCCAGTACAAAGCTGTTTTGACTACTATGACTTATTAGTAAAGTTTGAAATTTGGTATTGTATTCCTCCAGTATTGTTCTTTCTGTTAAAGATCATTTTTGCTATTCAGGGTTTTTTATTGTTCCATGTGAATTTTTGGATTGCTTCCTCTATTTCACTGAAGAATGAGGTTGGGATATTGATGGGTATTGCATTGAATTTGTAGATAGCCTTTGGCAGTATTGCCATTCTCATTATTTTAATCCTCCCAATCCTGGATCATGGGAGGGTTTTCCACTTCCTTAGTTCTGCTTTAATTTCCTTTTTCAGGTTTTCAAAGTTTTCATCATAGAGTTCCTTCACTTCTTTAGTTAACTCCTAGGTATTTTATTTTATGTGAGGCTATTACAAAAAGAGTTGCTTTCCTGATTTCAGCTGTACTCTTCTCATTATTGGCATACAGAAAAACCATTCATTTTTGAGGGTTAATTTTGTATCCTGTTAATTTGCCAAAGTTTCTTGAGTAACTTGGAAATCAAGTCCATGGGGTTCCTTTAATACAAGATTATGTCATCTGCAAAGGAGAGTTTTACTTTATCTTTCCCTATTTGGATCCCTTTATGTTTGCATCTTGTCTTATTGCTCTAGCTAGTCATTCTAATACTAAATCAAAGAGAAGTGGAGAGAGTGGATATCCTTGTCTCATTCCTGAATTTAAAGGAAATGGCTTTAGCTTTTCACCATTAAGTATAATGCTGGCTGTAGGTTTGTCATACACAGCCTTTATTATAATGAGGAATGTTCCATGGATTCCTATTTTTCCAAAGCTTTCATCATAAAGGGGTGGCAGATCTTGTCAAATACTTTTTTTTGCATCTATTGAGATAATCATGTGATTCTTATCCTTGCTCTTGTTTATGTGATGAATTATATTAAATGGTTTGCATATATTTAACCAGCTTTGCATCCCTGAAATGAATCAGGTTTGATCATGGTGTATGATTCTTTTTGATGAGATGTTGAAGTCAATTGGCCATAATTTTGTTGAGAAGACTTGCATGGATGTTCATCAAAGAAATTGGCCTATAGTTCTGTTTCTTTGATGAGTCACTGCCTGGTATTGGGATGAGGGTTATGATGGCTTCATAGAAGCAGTTTGGTATTGAACTTTCTCTTTCAATTTCATTGAAGAATTGGAGGCGTATTGGTGTGAGTTCTGCTTTGAAAGCCTTGTACAATTCCACTGTAAATCCATCTGGGCCTGGGCTTTTCTTAGGTGGGAGATCTCTTATTGCTGTTTCTATTTTGATGCTTGATATGGGTCTATTAAGTTGATTTAAATAATCTTGGTTTAGTTTGGGCATATCATCAATATTTTCTAGATATTTATCCATTTCTTCCAGAGTCTCAAGCTTATTAGCATGAAGGTTTGAGAAGTATTCCCTTATAGTTTTCTGGATCTTGGTTATTTCTGGGGTGATGTTACCATTATCATCTCTGAGTTTGTTTACTTGGGTGTGTTCTCTCCTTTTTCTGATAAGATTTGCTAAGGGTCTATCAATTTTGTTAATTTTTTTGAAGAACCAACTCTTTGTTTTGTTGATTCTTTCTATGGTTTTTTGGACTCTAATATGTTTAGTTCTGATTTAATTTTAATTATTTGTTTCCATCTACTGGATTGAGGTTTAACTTGTTGCTCTTTTTCAAGGAGCTTCAGGTGCCTCATTTAATTGTTGGTTTCAAATCTCTCCAATTTGTTGGTGTAGGAACTCAGAGCTTTAAACTTGCCTCTGAGTACTGCCTTTGCTGTGTCCCAGAGGAGCTGGTAGTTCATGTGTTCATTTATGTTGAATATCATGAACATTTGAATTTCCTTTCTAATCTCATCTATGACCCACTGGTGGTTCTACAGTGTGTTGTTCAGCTTCCATGTGTTCCAGGGTTTTCATTGGTGGCTTCTGTGTTGAATTCTAATTTTATGCCTGTGGTTTAAGAGAATGCAGGGTATAATTTTAATGTTTATCAATTTGGACAAATTTGCTTTGTGGCCTAATATGTGGTCTATTTTGGAGAATGTTCCATGTGCTACTGAGAAGAATGTGTATTCTAATGCTGCTGGATTAAATATTCGGTATGCAGTTGTTTAGGTCTGAGGTTTCTCTGTTGAATTTTTGCTGGGTTGATCTATCCAGTGGGGATAGTGGTGTGTTAAAGTCCCCAACAATTAATGTCTTTGGATCTATGTGTGATTTTGGGAAACTAGTGTTTCTGGGATAAATTTGTGTGCTGTGTTATTTGGTAAATAGATATTTAGAATTGTAATATCATCCTGAAGGAGAGATCCCTTAATTCTTATGTAATGGCTTTCTTTATCTCTTCTAGCAAATTTTAATTTGAAGGCTATTTTATCTGATATTAGTATTGCAAGGGGGCCATTTGCTTGGTAGATTTTATTGCAGCCTTTCACTTTCACAATATGTTTGTTTTTGTGGGCAAGATGTGTCTCTTGCTTTTTCTTTTGTCAGTCATGGGGGCTGAACTCTGGGCCCGAGAACTGTCCTTAGCTCTTCAGCTCAAGGCTAGTGCACTACCATTTGAGCCACAATTCCATTCCAGCTTTTTCTGCTCATGTGGTGCTGAGGAATTGATCCCATGGACTAATACATGTGAGGCAAGCACTCTACCACTGAGCCAACTTCTCAGCCTGATTCTTGCTTTTTGATCCAACTACTCAGTCTATGTCACTTAATTGGAGAGTTAAGTCCTTTAATATTGAGAGTTAGGACTGAGAGGTGTTTGGTTTTTCCTGCCATGTTATCCCACTTCTTGGGGGCTGTGCCAACTGGGTTCTTCCTATGATTCTTGGATTCTCTCTTTGCGGGAGGCTTCTTGGCCTTTATTGTGCTCTTGTTGGTTTTCTATGTTTAGGACATCTTTAAGTATCTTTTGTAGGGCTGGTTTGGTGGTGATATATTGTTTCAATATTTCTTTGTTGTACAAGGTTTTTATTTGACCTTCTGTTACGAAGAAGAGTTTAGCTGAACACAATATTCTTGGTTGATAGTTGCTTGTCATTAGGGCATGGCATACATCATTCCAGGCTCTTCTTGCTTTAATTGTCTCTGCTGAAAAATCTGAAGTTATTCTGATTGTTTTCCCTTTATTGGTGAATAATCTTTTCCTCCTTGACAGCCTTGGTTTGAATTGATCCTGTGTAGATTACAATGTGATGGTGGGATGTCCTCTTCTGGTCTGGTCTATTTGGAGTTCTCAAGGCTTCTTTTATCTGAATGGGCCTATTTTTTGCATGTTTGGGAAGTTCTCTGCTAAGATCCTGTTAAATAAATTTCCTAGACCATTAACTTCTGTCTCTAGGTGCTCCTCTATCTACATCATTTAGCCTCAAATTAGGCTTTCTGATGGTGTCTTCTAAATGTTGAATCGATCTAGCATTTTTCTTGGTTTTGTCTTGAATACTTGTATGTTCTTTCTCTATAATGTCTATGCTGTCTTCAATCCCAGAGAGTTGATCTTCTGCATGGTCTAACCTACTGTCAAGACTTTCTACTTTGCTTTTTATTCCCTTTCTTTCTAATTTGTCAGCTTTAGTTGTTCTTTTTTTGGAGCTTTGTTTTAGATCTTGTATGGACTTCTTTACCTCCTTAATTTGGTTTTCAGTGTTCATTCTCAAATTCCTTAGTTGATTGGTTATGGTTTCATTGGACTCACTTTCCTTCTGTTGGGCTTCATTCAGCATTCCCTTTGTGGCCTCCGTAGATTCCTCCACCTGTCTGTTTGTAGATTCCATGAATGCCTCTATTAATCTTTGTCTATTCTCATCCCACTCACACAATTCCTCTAATAATCTTTGATTAGCCTCATCACCCTGGCAATTTTCCTTTATTAATCTTTGGTTAGCTTCATCATGCTCATGCATTTCCCTATCCCACTCATGCATTTCCCTATCCCACTCATGCATTTCCCTATCTCGTCACACAGAGTCCTTTGCAGACTTTCAAACTTTTTATTCAGCATGTTTACCAGTACTGTTTGTAGAGCATTTTGGGACCTCTCCCCTGGATTATTCATTAACTGCTCTGTTGCCTGGGTATCCTGAGCGGGAGTTGATATACCTGGACTTACCATTTTTCTTGTGTCTCTGCTTGTTCTGCCCATTTGGGTATGAAAGCAAAACCAATTCTGTGCCAGAAAACTATTTTAAGGCAAGCATCAACCAGAGCCCTGTAGTTGCACAGATTGTTTGACGCAGTCAAAATGAATGCAGATACAATCTAGTTCAACAACAAACAACTAGGGATCAATGGACTAAGAAAAATCAAAGAAGGAGTCAGCAGACCAGAAATTAATACGTTTAGGGAGAATTGTGAGGAGAAAATAAGATTGGAAAATGTAGGGAGAGAAAGTGAGAGAGGGAATATAACCAAGACCTAAATTCAGAGAGAGGGAAGAGATAGAAGGAAAGGAAAAGAGAGATAAAGAAAAAAGAAAAAGTAAAATTTTAAATTTAAAATAAAACACTTAAAAATTATATAACTATAAAGAACTAAAGGAGTTATGGCTGGGAGTTTGTAAATTGAGTAATTGATATCTGAATTAAGTATGCATACAATCAAGGATAAGGTTTAATAATTGAAGACAGTATATATCTGGGGATGAACAAAACAGCAATTAAGTAAGGCAAAAAAAAGGACAAAAAAGGGAAAAGAGTACAAAGAGTAAAAAGAGAATATAAAATAAAAACAAAAAAAGAAACAATAAAAAAACCTAAAATAAAAATGATGAAAAAATAGACATATTTATTTTTATTTTTTAATGTGAAAATACTGTACAGAGGGATTACAATTACATGAGCAAGGTAATGAGTACATTTATTATCAAGCATTGTTACCTCCTCCTTTGTTTCCCCTTCCCATCTCTTCCTATCTTCCCCCCCCAATCCCGCGCCAAAGTGGTAAAGTTCATTTTTTGACATAATGTCTTATACATCTCATTGTTGCAATGGGTCCACCTGTATCCCTATTTAAACAATTTGTTTTTTCCCGAAACTCCCCCTCCACAAATTATACCAACATCAAATACAGTGAAAACAGGTGTTATATGTAATTTTCTTTAAAAATTAGTAGAAAAAAGAGTTTGTATTTTTTTGGTGGGGGAGGGATCTTGTGTCTCCCCTGTGTGGGAGTCTCTGGTTTGCTTGTGTTGTTTGATTTCCTGTGTCTTGGTTGGTTTCTTAAATCAGTTTGTTTGAGCAGGCTGGGACTTTATAAACCTCCTCCCAGGCTAGTTCAGTAGGAGGATGACTTACTTTGAGTATCACAAAAGAAGGAGGTGCTATTTCCTCTAGGTTGGAGTTGCTGTGAGGAAGCTAGGTTGTAGGTAACGATGTGGCCTGTCAGCAATCAGTAGCTTTACCCTGATGGGCTAGCTCCTGAGAGACTCAAGCAACCAAACCTGGAGCCAATCTCAGGATTTATGTGTAAGGAGTGTCCATTTGTTTTTCTTTTACCATCTAGTGGCTGGAGTTACTGCCCATGGTGTAGATGGGCAGGGTAGCCTCTGGCTTGTTTTACCCACTAAGGAGAGTCTGTCCCACCCATGCAGAGCTGTCTCTGCTTGGGTGGGGCAACTTTCCCCGGGGATGGAGCTGAGCCCTGCAGGTCAGGTTCCTTTGACCTGTTGCATGGCTCCTATTGTCTTCTTCCAAGGCCTCCGTTACCTGTTACTCTTCTGGCTCAGTCTCTGTCAGTAACAAAAATGAAGTTTTTTATTGGTGGTGGGGAAAGGGCTACCTTCCCACTGCTGCCCCATGAGAATGAGTGAGGATGTCTTGGGGGGTACTCACACGTTTCTGGGTGATTCATGGTCTGTGACTGCCTGGATGGAGATTTCCACTTCTTGTCAGTTCTTGCTGGTCGTGAGTAGAATCCACTCGCTCACTGCTTCTGGCACCTTTGTTCCAGGCTCTCTCTGTTGATATGGCAGCCGCAGCAGCAGCACAAACCCAGGAGTGCTAGAATCTGTGTCCTTAACCAAGCTGTCTCAATTTTTCTCTCTGGCCAAACTCTGTATTCTGATGGCACATTTGATGTGACTCTCTAGCTGTAGATTTTCCACTGGGACGCTAAATCTGATTTCTATATGAAAGCTTATTTAGCCCCCAGCTTCTCCTCAGCCATCTTCCTAAAATATCTGACAACAGAAATATCTTCATACTAGATGCCAGTGACTCACACCTTTAATCCTAGCTATTTAGGAGGCTGAGATCTGAGAATCACAGTTTGAAGCCAGCCTGAGTAGGAAAGTCTCTGTGACTACAATGTACTACTCAGAAAAAACAGGAAGTGGCTCAACTTTAAAGCACTAGCCTTGATCATAAAGAGGCTCATGGACAGTGTCCAGGCTCTGAGTTCAAGCCAGAACTGACAAAGAAAAAGAAAAGAAAAGAAATATCTTCACATCCATGTTTATAGTACTGTTCAGAGCAGCCAACTATGGTTTCAGTCTAAGTACCCATCAACCGATGAATGACTAAAGAAGGTACAGTTATAGATACATACTGGAGTATTATTCTGCCACAAAGAAGAATGAAATTGTGTCATATGCAGGTAAATAGAACTGAACATCATGTTAAGCAAAATATGCCAAGCTGGGAAAGACAAATATTGTGTGTTCTCTGTCATTTGTGGAATATAGCCTGACCAAAAAAAAAAAAAAATGACATGAATGTGAAACAAGGACCCAGTAGGAGACGAGAGGGCAAAGGAGAGGACAGAGATGATAGAAATACTTCATATTGATATGCAAGCACAGCACAATAAAACTTATTAAATATATTAAAAAGAGAGGAGAGATAAGAAAGTAATAGAAGTGAATTAAAGTATATTATATGTTATATGCATATATGAAACTATCACAATAATCTCCTTTGTAGAATTCATATATACTGATTGTAAAAAGAGAGGAAAAGGAAGAAGCCACTCTGTGCGCATGGTAGATGTGCAATGTGAGGTGCACCCGAAGCACTTTGTAACTTCTTCTGTGCTAGCACCACATTTTATACAAGTAATGTCCCCATGGGCTCCTGGACCACTGCTGTTGGGGCTCCTGCATACCTCCTGAGTGATGAAGAGTTGGAGGCAGCAATGGGAGATGGAAATGGACATCAGAGGAAGGAAGGGAACTAGGCCAAGGGAAGAGCTGAGCCCCCAGGCCAGCTGGTCAGGATGGAGAATAGCACTTTATGCCTCTGTTACAACAGGGATTGGACCTCTTTGGGCACCCATATCTTCACTGGCTTGTGAGGCAGCAACATCCACACTACATCTCAAGTCAGCATCAACTCAGTGCTTGGTTTAAAGGGGGTTGGTCCCCTCCCAAGCTCAGTTTGAAAGATGACCATCATTGTAGTAGTGAAAAGAAGAGGTAATTAAGATGGCCAAGGTATGGAATTGGCCCAGCTGTCCCTCAATGGACAGATAGACCAGGAAAATATGGAATGAATTCTACTCATCCATCAAAAAGAATAATAGCATATCCTTTGCAAAGAAATGGAAAAACCTCAAAATAATTACATTAAGTGAAGTAAGTCAGTCTCAGAGAGACAGAAAATGCATGTTTTCCCTCCTGAGGCTAGAATTAGCTATAAACTAATAATATGGTAGCTGGTACATAAGTGCATACAAATGTATTAACTGGACTATGGTAGATTCCAGGGAGAACTCAAATAACGTAACTCCTTAGAAAGGAAAAAGCAAAGTTCAACCAAATGAACAGCAGGAGACAGGCACTCAAGTAGGATGGAGCAGGGACCCATGAATGAAGAGAAATAAAGGAGAATACAGTCAAGAATGCACTGTATATCCTACCATTTTTTAAGTGAGGGAAAGGGCAGCTGTGGGGGTTGGGTGAGAATACTGAAAGGGATGGCATTGAGGCTGAAGGCGTGGCTTCATTGGTAGAGAATTAGCCAGTGATCAATACAGCCCTATTTCATATCCTTACTCCGAAGATTGGCTTCTAAATCTTTGCCTGGGTCAAAAGTCTAATTAACATGTCAAACTATTAACATATTAAAGTTAATAACATGTTAAGTATTTCCCTTTCATCCCACCAATATTTGCAAAGCTCTCACATTCTGGGAAATCTTCTATGTAATGTGTTAGACACAAAGACATTTTTGCCCTACTCTCCAGAAGCTTAATGTGTACCAGGAAGCACTTCAGATCTCATTCCACTCAAATGCATTTGTTTATGTGTTCAAAAATGTACCTACATGCTAGAATACATGCCAGGAATGTGGCTGCATTTAAGTTTAGGAGCTTCACCAGGCACTGGTGGCGTAGGCCTGTAATTCTCACTACTCTGGGGGATGAGATCTAAGGATCACAATTGGAAGCCCACTCAGGCAGGAAAACTTGTGAGATTCTTATTTCAAATAAACTAGCAAAAAGCCAGACGTGGTGCTATGGCTCAAGTGGTAGAGTGTCAGCCTTGAAAGAAAATCTAAGGAACAGTTCCAGGACTTGAGTTGAAGTCCCAGTACAAAAAAAAAATTAAGGAGCTTAAGGTAACTATTATGCCTCTATTACACTTAACATTTTATTATTTCTTGAACCAGAAAGAACTCTTTCTCTGTGACAGACACTTTTGTTAGTGCCTGGAGAACAATACTCCATAACAAATTGTTGTTATGGTAGACTTCTTTGTGAATTTCATCTGTCCCCTTGCCCTGTCCTCTCCAGCTAGCTGTCACCCCTTCTCTGGCCCCATGCGTGTGTACCCGGCTCACATCGGGACAGAATGAGATCCTTCACAGCCCAAGCACCCAGCACTCGCATTGGGAGAGCCACCCAGAGGCTCACAGAAGGCTTGCTGCTTTCTGGAGAAGCCAGCTCCATGCTTAACAAGATTGCCATCTTGCTCTCTATCAGTCTTTTCAGGATGGAGAAATGGTGTTCACTGGGAACATGAAGCGTCTCAGATAAGCAACATGAAGAGCTCTGTGTAACCACAAATCAAATAACAAAATAATCAGTTTTCCACTCAGACAACTTCTAATCTTGCTTCCACTTTACAAAGCAGCAACATCTGCCATAAATAATGCAAAGCTTAACGTTCACTGAGCACCCGGTCACCAGCCAGGCCTGAGTTACACAATGAAAATATTTCATCTGGGCTACTTTGTACATGACCACATACTTGTCAACATTTTTAAGTATTTGTTTATACTTATGAAGTGGTTGTACAAAGGGGGTTCAGGTTATGAGTAAAATGAATTTTGATCAATGTCACCCCTTCTGTCATGCTCCTCATCCTTCCCCATCCTATCCCTATATGTTCATAGTTCTTAAGATTCTGTGACGACAATCAGCTGAAAGAGAACAAGAAAAGGAAGTCTGATGACACGCTTGTCCCTTTTGTTGTAGATACAACGTTCATGCTATGACAGTTAGATTTGACTGGTTCTTAGATTGTATAGTACTTCTGCAGAAGTTTCTAAATTAGCTATGCAGAAAGGTCTGAAATATATCCTGTCATGTCAGTATACATTTGTTTGAAACTTAAATTCTAAAACACTTGGAGACTGTCATTTGAAAAGTGATACCATTTTATCAGTCCAAAACTTATTTGGCTCATTAGATTATACTTTTACAAGAAGTTCAGAGCCATCTTATTCTCTGCCAAAAATAAGAAATGGAACCACCAAACAATTCCCTCTACCTCTCCCCCACATGGACAAGCTCTGAAAGGTACCTCTCAGAGACCACACCACACATTAGGACAGAAAGAGAACAGCAATGTTCCTTTCATACATTTTCCTGCTTTTGGTTAGAGAAGAATATTACCAACTGAATGAGAAGGAAATGAGTTACTTAAATGTACTGAAAGGAAAGAAAAAAAATACAAATGAACATACAAGTGAAAAATCTCTTTATCTCCTGCCACTAGTTCCAAGTCTCTACACTTAGTCTCAAAAATATGATTTCTTTCATTCAAACTTTCTACACATCCTGGTCCTTCCTCAGCCTGCCCAGCAGAAGTCTCCAATGTGACTCTGAAATGCTTGTCACTCATCATCCGGTGACACCAGCCTTTCACAAGGTAGTCATCCATTCATCCATCATTCATGGATGGATGAATGAATGGATGGATGGATGGACAGGTTAATAGATGCTAAATGAGCAGATGGGGGATGAGTTAATACATGGATGAAACAATGAGTTGATGGATGGATACAAGAGTATACAGATAGTTTTGTGACTGGATGGGTGGATGGATGGATGGTGGGAAGCTGGATGGTTAGATACATGCAGCAGTGAGGGATGGACATGCAGAGAGATGAATAAACAAGTGCAGTAAAGCTCAATAGTTTGTGCATATGATCATATAAAATGATATTTATTGAAATGAAATCCAAGAAAGGAAACAAGACGGTTGTTTTGTTATTTTGTTTCTCTTTTGTCACTGTTTTTGTTTTCAGTACCTTTTGTCTTGGATGTAAGTTTATTTGTTCTGGGGATGATAAGAGGAGAGCCCAGAAATGGAGGGACAAAAGATGAACAATTGCAGCAGTGACACTTACTGGACACTATGTCGACAATGAACTATACAGCTTGTGATGGGATTGGAGAAGGAAAAGCTAGAAGAAAGTGAGGGAAGGGTGACACTGTCCAAAAAGAAATGTACTTGCTACCTGACTTATGTAACCATCACCTCTCTGTGCATCACCTTTACAATATCAATTTAAAAAGTGCAGTAAATGGCCAGAAGCTGGGCCATTTTGAAGTAAAGCAGGAAGATGAAGGCAGAAAGTTTGCTTTTAAAGCAAGTCAACTTTGCCCTCTGTGTTTAATTTTACCCCTACACAAGACACATTCTTAAACTACAAACCAGCTTTCATCTATCAGAAGCAGTAACACAGAGTCTGGATGAGCTCAGTTGCTCAGGGCATGGGGATGCTGCCATGAGATCACCATGGTTACTATGAAACATCTGTGCAACACCCTTCTGAATCTTTCCTGACCTTCAATCCAACAGTTCTACGCAAAGAATCTTCATCTTTCTCTCAAGAAATGAGTTCTGGGTTCTGGTGATTTTACCATACATTTTCTCCAAACTCTCTTCAAGCACACAGAGTGTGTACACCTCCCTTGCCTTGGATAGACTAGGACTTATTGAGTCTAACTCCCCACAGGGCTTTCTGGTAGGATGCTGAGTAGCAACTTTGCGTTTTCTGACTCAGCTGTGTTTGCTCTCACGTCCAGTGTGTGCTTTGGGCACACAGCCCAGCCTTTGTTGGAAGCCTCCAGGTCTTTTGGGCTTCTGGTGGCCAGCCAAGAAGCAGGAGAAGCACAGTCCATGGAGATTAGGCAGATAAATGCACCAATGAGGGACATCCTCTCAGCTCAGTCTTCCTGACTATGATGTTTTCACACTTGGCCTATTAAAGTGTAATCATGAGTACAATGCTGCCTCCTAGATCATCTCCTGCAGATACAAAGCCCTTCAGAATCTATAATGCTGAGGAGAAATCCTTATCTGGGACGTATGCGTGGGACAGATTCCATGTGCATCAGAAGGGGTGCTTCTTCCATGGGTTCAGGACCCTGATGTCACTGTTCAGGAGGATAAGATCCAAGGGTCACTATTCAAAGACAGCCTGGACAGAAAAGTTTTTAAGACTCATCTCTAACCAGTAAAAATTAGATGTGGAGTTATGGCTCAAGTGGCAGAATGCAATGTTGAGCAAATAAGCCAAACAAGACTGAGAAGCCCTGAGTTCAAACCCCAGTACCAGCGTGACAACTTCTTAAAGATACATCTTCATCAAGAAAGTGGAGCTTTATAAACTTGATTAAATGTGAACTTCTAACTCACTCTATGTGAGAGGAAAGTTATGCTGGCTTGGCTTTGAATGTCAGGTATCTCACACCTACACAGACATTCTCATGAGTATAACAAAGGGAATGGCATACTCTCTTAATACTGTCTCATAATAAAATTTCATTTTCAATAAAAGATTCATCGGACCACAGGCTACTGTCCAACTTACCTTGTCTATTTCCCAGTCCCCTGCATGTGTCCCTTGGCCTCCATGCATTTGTAATACCTGAACGCACTACAAAGCCAGGAATAAAAACCCCATTTAAGATGGAGCAGCAGAATCTGCACTAATGACTGCCTCGAAAAATGAGCCCAAACAAATGAGGCCAGGTGAGACCGAGGCCTGTGTGGGTCAGGGCAGCTAGAATCCTCCCTGCCCATGGAGGTAGCTCTGGAAAAAAAGGACCAAGACCTGACAGCCATAATACTGGCACCTATAAATCTGTGAAAACTCTTCAGGGGCCCATACTTATTACACTGGTCCAAGTTCACAGAATAATTCCTGTTTTGAGAGGAGCTTGTGGCATATTCTTTGCACAGACTGTCTGTGTGATGCATGCCGTCCTGCAAGAAAATACATGAGATTCTTGGGTTTCATTCCCAAGTAAAAATGAATAACAATCTTCTGATCTCCCCCTCCCAAATAGCTAGCATTATAGTCATGAACTACACAACACTGTGAGACATGTTCTATCTTTTAAGAATGAATGTGTTTAATCCATTTATTTGACTATAGCAAATCAACAGAAACTTCACACTTTATAAAGAAAAGGTGTTCATTTAGCTCACAGTTCTGGAAGTGTAAGATGAGAAAAAATATCTCCTTGGCTTTACCTCAGGGCTTTGCATTCTCATATTGGAGAAAAAGTAAGATGAGTTAGTGAATACAGAGATGGCAAAGAAGGCTTGATATTTTACAATATCCCAGTTCCACAAGAACTAACTTAGGCCTTGAGGGACTTTATTAATTCTCCTGTTACTCAAATATCTTGCTGACTATGTCATCAACTTAGCTATATGATAGAGTTAAGCTTCCAAATGAGTTTTGGTGGGACAAACTAAAACCAAAGCATTGCACATGCAGGTCTGTTAGCTGTGGGAAATGTTTCACAGTGGTGCAAGACATTAACCCCGGGGGAAACTGGGTGAGAGGTATATGTACTACCACTGAAAATTCTCTGTGAATCTAAACCTACAATAAATAACTTCTAAGTTTATTCAAACTTTGTCAAATAAGTTTCTTCCAAAGTTCTTTAATATGTAAGTTTTACAAAATCTGAATAATTCTATATATGCTTTGTGCTTATTATGTTTAATACATGTGTGCTACAATCCGTGGTAGTTTACAATAACACAAACTATATGCCAAGATTATTTTCACAGCTTTATTATTTTCACAGTTTTATTACCCACATATCTACGTTAAGCACTTCATGGTAAGGCAGACAGCAGTGACTGACAGAAGAGCTTTGATCTGACAGAGAGAGCTCTGTGCCTAAACTTAACTCTCTTTCTTCACAAGTACTCAGCAGTTGTGAATCTGACCCAGCTTTTGCTATGTGGGCTTATAAGGTTGGATGATTCTGTACTCTGGCTTCCTCTGACAATGGTTCCCAGAACTGGATTCCTGTCATTTCAGTCAAAAGAGACATAAGGATGACTAACAAGCCAGAAGCTGGTGGTTTGCACCTGTAATCCTAGCTTTTCAGGAGACTGAGTTTGAGGATAGAAGCTCAAAGCCAGTCTGGACAAGACTGTTTATCTTTGATTAACCAGCAAAAAGCTGGAAGCAGAGGTATGGCTCAAGTGGTAGAATTTTAGCCTTTAGTGAGCTAAAGGACTGAACTCATGCCCTGAGTTCAAGCCCCAGGACCGGCACACACAAGAAAAGAGAGGATGACCTAAAACATGCATTGCCCGGCAGTGTCTGCCTGGGAGGCTGTATTTCTGTGGATTTACTCTCATGGTCATTCCAGAATGAGGGTCATTCTCCCACAGGCATCATAGAAGAAACCAGAGTCCAAGGCCCTGAGAAGAGGCAACCTTGGCCCTAGAGCCAGCAGGTTTACAGGCATGGCTCTTCTTAATGGCTACACAAGCCAACCTGCCATTCAATATGGCTAAGGCTAGAATACGCCTCTGACCAGTCAGGCAGGAGGTAAATAAAACCATCCCATGGCTAAATTTGGGCCGCAGGCTATATCACTGACTTCTGGCAACAAGCGAGGCAAAAGCATGTCATGGAGCACACAGATGACATGTCAGCCATAAAACTGAAAGGCCAGGAGAGCAATCCATCCCTGGCTTCCCGCAGCACCTCCTCCCATGGGTGGTAAATCGGCCAGAGTCAGTGACACTTTCCTGCTGCAGAAAACCTCTTTGCCTTCCAAGATAAACCTGCAATGTAGCTGTTTAAAACTGTCAGCAATGATTTTACTTTTATTGTAGGTCTGGCCGATACCAGGTCCTCACTTTGGGTGCAACATTTGAGTGATAAAATGGTTTTGCTGGATTTCTGGGCAGGGCCTCGGTGCTGAACCGGGCATGCCTTGACAGCTCTTCACCATAGGGCATCCCCAACCTCCCTTCTCAACACAGCATGTTTCCTGGTGCTTCCTGCTTTCCTGGTCACTCCACATCTTCATGGACCAGAGCTCGTTTCTCATCCTGAGTTAAAATCTACTGTAACTGTTACCTGACAAGCGTCTTTGGAGTGGAATTGCTCTTGTTACTGCCATCATAAAATTCATCCAGAAGATGAAAAGCCAGCCATTACTGGCGCATCTCCTCTCCCCTGCAGGTGAGGCTCTCACACTAGGAAGTTTTACAGCACATTAAAAATTGTAATGCAGCTTTAATAGCTAGAAGAGCTCTGGAGACCTGCGTGGAGAGCCCTGCAGTCCTCCTCTCCAGACAGGCTGCAGCACCATTGCCACACAGAATCTGTCCCTGTCACTGCCTGGACAGTGACAGAATAAACTAGAGTACCAAGCATAAGCCAGCTGCATGTCCCCAAATCCCTGGGCCTGCAGAAGGGCCAGCGTGGATAGAAAGAGGCATGTCTGCTCAAGGATAGGCTGGAAGAGGGTTCAAACAACTTTCACCTTTCTTGTAGCTAACTTGGGGCCACTGACCTCCTTGGTGTGTTAAGGATTCTGAGTCGAAATGGTATGCAGCAGAAACCACCTCTAGTATGCCTGGGGACTGGGTTCTGGGAGCTGAGATGCATATGTCTCTCAGCCCTGAATTTTTACCCCAGATCAGAGCTGCAACCCTGTACAGACAGAAACCATGAGCCAAGCTGAACACTGGTGGCTCATGCTTGTCATTCAAGATACATAGAAGGCTGAAATTTTAGTATTGTGGTTCTAAGCCAGCCCCAGGCAGGAAAGTCTGAGACTCTTATTTCCAATTAACCAGTAAAAAACCAGAGGTAGAGGTGTGGTTGAAAAAGTAGAGTGCCAGCCTTGATTTTTGAAAAAAAAAAAAAAAGAAATAGAGAGAAGAAGGAAGGTGGGAATGAACGAAGGTGGGAAGGAAGGAAGGTGGGAAGGAAGGAAGGAAGGAAGGAAGGAAGGAAGGAAGGAAGGAAGGAAGGAAGGAAGGAAGGAAGGAAACACGAAGCCATGCAGAACAGTGGTCTGCTCTATTCCACAGGATTTGGCACTACTGTGGTTAAAGGGTGTCCACTTGGCACCAAAATACTGCCTTTTCTTTGCTTTCCAGAAAGGTAGGTGTGAGAAAAGAGGCTTGGATTACAGCTCAACAGGTCTTCACAGCTTTGTGACCTCAGCAATCTCTAACCCTGGTTATTTGAATCACCTGACACACTGAGGACTCTCCTTTTGTTTTTCCTTTGGCAGAACTGGGATTTGAACTCAGGCCTGTGCATTTACTAGACAAGTTCTCTAACATATGAGCCACATTTCAGCCATATTCTCAGGTAGCTGAGATTACAGGTAAATACTGCCTTCCTTCACATCCCACCATCCATTAAAAGCCCCCACTGTTACACCTGTGTGCTTAGCTTCAGGCCCAGCACAGAGTCCCTCTTCCAGGGAGAGAAATGTTGGCTACTCTCTTCTGTGTAGAGGCCTGAGTCTGGGAGCAGAACAAGCATGCTCAGAACAACAGGGAAGAAGTGGCTATAGGTCTCATGATGCATCCTCACAGTTCCCCTAGAAGGCAGGGATTATTGCGGTCCTGCTCCAGGACAAGAGGCTTGGTTGCATTAACTACTAACTCAGGACAAGCCATGCCCTGAAGTAGCCTGGGATGTCAGCCCTCCTGTCTGTCCTCAATTGCCTTTACTTCCTACCTCCAAGTAGGGGCAACAGGGACACAGGACAAGTGGATGAAAATGACAACCTCTCTGGGCAGAGAGGAACATTTGTAGGTTACACAACTCAATCTGCAGCCCAAGGGGTAAGCAACCTACTGACTGTGTCCAGCAAACCCACAGTACAGATGACCACATTAGTTGCTACCTAACCCCTGCACCAGATGCTTAAAATCATTCATCAGTAGGAAAGTGCAAATCAGATGAACAACTTACTTTTCTTATTGATCTTGTACCCTGCAAAGTTTCTGAATATCTTTCCTCTCATATTGGAAGTCAAAATATCTTTATGCAGGATCATACCATATATGAATGAAGACAATTCACTTCTTTTTTAAAATCATCATTAAGTGGTTGTTCAAAGTTGTTACAATTCCACATGTCAGGTTATAAGAATAGTATATCTTTATAATACATATTAATATATATAGTACATATTAATATAGTACATATTAATAGTACATATTAATATAGTATATATTAATAGTACATATTAATATATATTATCTTTAAGTAGTTGTACAGAAGAGCTGTCCTTTGACAAAATAGTTTATGATTACAATATATCTTGATCAATGTCCCCATTTTCAACATTCTCACCCTCCTTTCGGTACCCACCTCTTGTTCCCATCCTTTGCCTCATTCATCTTAATTTCATAGGATATACATTGGATTCATGACTACATTCTCCACTACTTCTTTTCATTTTTCCTTGACCCTTTGAGTACCTGTTTCCTGGTGTTTTATTTTGCCAAACTTTTACTTTATCTTTCTAAGGAATTGTACTGTTTGAGTGCTCCCTTAAATCTACAATACATATGTATATACTTGGATACATAATTATTTTGCTTTGTGAGCTAAATCTAACTTCCACAAATGAAGGAAAACAAGCATCCTTTGTCTCTCTTGACCTGACTTACTCCATCTAACATATTTTTTCAAGTCTTTCCATTTCATTACAAATGGTACAATATCATTATTTCTAATGAATATGCAAAATAATATTATATATACCACTTTTTCTTGATCCATTCATCCATTGAAGGACATCTGGGCTGATTCTATGCCTTGGCTATGGTGAATAGTACTCAGTGAAAAGGACATAGCTAACAAGAGCAATAAAAAGCCCACAGATTGGGAGATCTTCACAATGGACCAGGGTCTCATATCTAAAATATACCTGGAACTCAAAAAATTAAATCCCCAACCACAAATCCTCAAAGTAACAACTGCATGATTAATAAGTGGGCTAAAGACTTAAAAGAGAAACTATTCTGAAGAGAAAATAAGAATGGACAATAGACACTTGAAGAAATTCTCAACCTCTCTAGCCATAAAAGAAATGCAAATTAAAATAACATTGAGATTCTACCTCACCCCAGATAGAATGGCTATAATCTAGAAATCTATTAACAGATGCTGGAGGGATGGCCAAAAGGGAGCCCTCCTGCACTGTTGGTAGAAGTATAAACTTGTTCAACCACTTTGGAAAGCAGAATGAAGGTTCCTCAAAAAACTACACATAGAGTTCCCCTATGGCCCAGCAATCCCACTTTTGGGCATTTACCCAAACTATGACAAACAAAGCTACACTAAAGCTACCAGCATGACTATGTTTATTGCAGCATTATTTACCATAGCTGAGATATGGAACCAACCCAGATGCCCCTCAGTAGATGAATGGATCAAGAAAATGTGGTATATATACAAAATGAATTTCTATGTCTCCATCAGAAAGAATGACATCACACCATTTGTTAGGAAATGGAAAGACTTGGAAAAAATCATATTGAGTGAAGGAATCCAGGCTCTAAGAAGCATAGTTCTCATGGTTTCCCTTATTTATAATAACTATTATATGTCTAGGACAAGCAGAAAAGGTCAAAAGCTATGTGTATATGACCATATAAGATGATGCTAAGCAACCCCCAAAAAAGGGACACAAGTGGTTTTATCTTTCTTGCTGTTGTTTTTAATGTATTTATAATGTACTATGTGATTTTTTTGTATGTTCTTCCCCCATGCCCCCGTGGTATAGCCCCTGTTTTCACTATATTTGATTCTGGTGCCCTGTATCTTCTATATACGTATTTCTAATTTGGGGAGGGGAAGGGAAATAACAAAATGCTGAAATAAGGATACAGGTTGACCCATTGTGACAATGAGATGTACAAGACAGTATGTTGAAAATGAATTTTACAACTTCGAAGGTGGGGGGAAGGAGGAGTTGGGGAGGTAGAGAGGGAAGGGGTTATGGGGGAAAACAAAGGAGGAAGCAACAATGCTTTATAGGAAATGGACTCATTACCTCATTCATGTAACCCCTCTGTACAGTATCTTTACAGTAACAAATATATACAAAAAAGAAAAATTTAATCACAAAAAATAATAGTACTGCAGTGAACATGGCTGTGGTGGTGGCCTTATTGTATCCTGAGTTTTGTGATATTTTGGGCACAGGTAGAAAATTTCTGAGTAAAAATTCAGAAACATAGTAATTCAAAGAAGACTTGGTAAGTGGGGCTGCATCAAATTAAAAGATTTCTGCATTGCAATGGACATAGGAAACAAGCTAAAAAGAGCTAACAGAATGGAAGGAGAATTTTGCCATCTAAACATCAGATAATGGCCTAATATCCAGAATGTACTGAGAACTTAACAAATTAAATCCTCAAAGTACAGTGCATCTTGATCAATGTCACCCCTTCTATTGTTCTCCCCCATTTCCCTCCTCTCATCTCTAACCTCATGTTATAGAGTTCAATTCTTACATAGTGCACAATAAACATAATTTTTGCATTTGCTCACCCTCCCTCCCTCCTTTTGTATGCCCTTGCACTCACACCCACTCCCCAAAGCATGGTGCTACTTCCTGGTATTCATTTTGTTAAGTTGCTCATTAGTTGCTCAAAGGAGTTACACCTTTGGCTTGCCCCCTAAACCATCCTCTACTTAATTTGTTTTACATACATAAAAGCTTGTATATGTTATCATGTATGTTTGTACTTTAGATAGAGCTTGTATATATGAGAGAAGATGTGTGCCATTTGTTAAGATATCCTTTAACTCCTTTCACCCACAGAATCCAAGCCCAGTCCACACTGGAGATTCTCTTCCCTGCAGCTTCCCACTCACATTCTGTTATTTATTTATTTAGTGCTGGTATTGGGTTTGAACTCAGGGCTACCACTGTCCCTGAGCTTTTCTCTCAAGGGTAACATTCTATCACTTGAGCCTCACTTCCACTTCCAGGTTTTTGGTAGGCAATTGGACTTAAGAGTCTCCCAGATTTCCTTCCTGGGCTCTCTCAGTGATGGTCAAATCAGCCTTCTGAGAAACTAGGATTATAGTTGTGAGCCACTGGTACTCAGAAGAAACTTACTCTGTATGCCATTATGGGAGCTTGAACTCAGGGCCTTATGTTTTCACTTGGCTTTTTCTCTCGAGGCTGGAATTCTACCACTTGAGCCCACACTTCCACTTCTCCTACTCACATTGTGGAGAGATTGAAATGGATATCATTGTGGAGGAGCAAGGCTCAATTCAATCCTCCCATTGATTGCAGAGCACAGATGAAAAGGTATACTCTGAAGTGAGGGGGAAAACACTGACAACTGACACACCATCACAAGTAAAATGCACAGCCCTTCTTTTAGGAGCTAAGAGAGTGCAAAATATTATTGGAGGCACAGACAAAGTTGTCTTATGTATTGTGTATTTTAACTTTCACAACCTCATAAAGCTTGCATGCAGAAATGGGAGAATATTAACATAATAATGATTACAAATGCTTGTCAAACGTCATATCCACCTAGCAGGGGTGGCACCTCTCATCTTCTCAGGATTCCACTGAGTGCTATGTGGCTGTTCTTGCCATTACATCATGCGGTCCTAAATCAATATTTGTTACAATGATGTAGAGCTTTTGGAGGGGTCCAGACTAACAGAGGAAAGGAGCAGAAATGCTTCTTCTAGTGTGATAATGCCAGGATGAGAGTATCCAGTGTTTTAACAGTGAAACTGTTCCAGTTAAAAACAGGGCATTACACCGACTAATTGGCGGCACATGATCTAGATGGTTTTCTCTGTGCAAGTCTGAGTTTACATGGCACAAAATTTATTAGAACCACTAACAAAACAGATGGAAAACTCTCCACTTGTACACTATAAGTGAGAAGAAACAAAAATTATAACTGCCTCTGTAGACACTTGAGTGTCAAGAACCTTTTCTTAGGGTTTTCCAATTCATAATGTAAGAAAACACACAAGTCTATGTTGCCTTGGTTTTTAAATTTAAGTTAACTTCCTCATACAAGAATTGGACTTTATTTTCCCAAACATAGCTCCCAATACTTTGACCCACTGGATTAGATGTAAGTAGTGACCAGGAGAAAAGCTTGGAGGCATCTCTTCTATCAACAGGCTGGGTTTCTTGCTTTTGTACTGATTTATTTAGAAGGACCAATCAGACACTTGCCCACAGACCAGCACGATCACCCCTCATAGTCAGCAACTGCTTACATTTAAGCCACCAATTGTGGGAATCAAATCCACTTCTTATGGGAACTGTAATTATTGATTTGGGATGAAGCCCAGGTCTAGTAGGGACAACTTGACCCTACTCCACTCCCTAATACACACACACACACACACACACACACACACACACACACACTTCCCCCTGTACAGTGGCTGCCAGGTGTGCCCTGTTTACCTCATTTGCTTCAGACTAAAAACTATACATCCACATCATGTGTCATTGAAGCTGAGCTGCAATGCAGCCTCTGATCTTGAAGCTGCCCATGCAGCTCACTCATACAGGCAGGTGCTCAGCTGCTCTCCTTTTGCTGGGCCTCAGATGGCTGCTGGTGACAGTAGTTACCAGCTATGTTGCTATCAAAGGGCTTCATTAAAAACATGACAGAGCCAATTAACCTATTGGTTGAAGTAGTTATTGGTAAATGGCAAATCCTCTATCTGATTCTGGTGGATCAGAATTCAACTGATAGCCCTACTACCTCACAGTCTTTTTCTCAACAAATGAATAGTTTCCTGCACTGAACACACATTTATCAAGCAGATAAATGAGTAAGGCTGAATGAGAAGCCCTGAGTTCATGGATACAAATTAGTGTCTCTGCATGTCCATAGAAGGTCCCTTGGAGCCTCAGTCCACCATTGTGGCCAACGTAGGCTCAGGACTGAAGTGGGAAAGTAAACTTGTATATCAAACAGATGGTAGGAGCCAAAGCAATCTGACTGACTTATAGGGTCCAGCACATGGTTAGTTTTGGCCCAACAAATATCTGTATCCCTTTTCTCCCTTACACCTGACTCTGAAAATCCAGAGCCTCCAAGATGAAATAATTGTGAAGCATAGTAGATTGTACCATCTGCATCTGTCTCAAAAATAATCTTAACCATGAAAGTAATTTGTCTGGTTGTCTGATATTAGTATATCCATTACGGTGTTCTTTTGGTTAGGGTTTGTTAGGCACTTACTTTTCCATCCTTTTATTTTTGAAAATTGTTGCAAAATATACATAACAATTACTGTGTTGAGTATTTTAAATGCACAGTTCAATGGTATTAAATATTTTTACATTATCTCATGAATGTCAACACATTTATCTTTAAAACTTCTTAATTTTCTTAAACTGAAACTCTGAGTGCATTTAATAGTAACTTCCTATTCTTTACTTGTGCCAGGGATTAGCAACCATCATTCTATTTCTGTCTCTGAAAATTTAACTTGTGCAGGGACATTATATATGTGAAATCACACAGCACTTCTCTTGTAGTGATTGGCTGACTTAGCTCAGTGTCTTCAAGTTTCATTATAATGTTGTCTACTCCTGGCATTGGTACTCTGCAGTCCCTTGATGCTATTTTTTTCATTCTTCTGGTTACAAAGCAACCAGTGCCTGCCTCTGTGCCTTTGCTGAATATTGCCAAGTGATCCTTTACATGAGGCATGTAACTAAGCTAACTAAGCAAACAGCAGCCTACACTGGTGTGTTCACACTCTGGACAGGATTCACAAGGAGGGACAGTCTGGTGAGGTGACAAGGCCAGCCTGTGAGCCACACACCAGCTGCCACACCCTCATCAGCTGTGTCCCAGACCTGCTTGGCCATGGCTTGCCTTGAGGCCCCACAAGCTTTTCCTGGAGAATTATGTGCTTTTCTGCCTGTTCCTGGCCCTGTCTCTTCCCTCTCACTGCTGTACCACTAATACATATGCAGATATAACTGAAATCACAATTCTCAAGAGGAAATTGTCATTCTGCATATCAGTGTAAAGGAGGTACTATGGAAAAGGGCCAGGAACCTGGCCTACTTAATGCTTAAAAATTCCATAAATTTCTCATTGAATCAGGTACAAAACTGGGTTATACCTATTAAAGTTCTGCAGCTGCAAGAAACCTTTTAGATTTCTTGTTAGCCATATCTGCAAACCAGTCTTGTCAGAGGGATAAAAGCTAATTGAGTCCAGCCAACCTCTTTTGTTCTGGTGTTCTGGGGGGGGGGTTCATGTATGTGCATGTTTTTAAGGTCCTTGCAAGAGGGGAGCTTGAGACTGAGGGAATAGAGGTAGAAAAACAAAGGGGGAAGTGAGGATAACACAGGCAATAATTCATTGTATATACCACAGAATTGAGAAATATAGGGAAGGAGGGGACCCAAGGGAGGTGAAGATGTTGAATTGGTGTCACCGATCAAGATGTGTTGTACACATAAACTGCTTTGCTAAATGACAAAAAATTCAATACATAACCTAAACTTAAGGGAAGGAAAGGAAAGGGTGGATCAGGAAAGTAAGAAAGGGCACATAACAGGTGGAACAAGGCTGAGCAAATGCAGCAGTGGTGCTCACTAGACACCAAGTGGAAAATAAACTGGACATGTTGTGGGTGGGGACGGGAGGGAAAAACTGGGAGAGAGTGACAGAAGGGAAGACATGATCCAAAAAGAATTGTACTCATTACTCATTACCTGATTCACGTAATGTAACCCCTCTGTATCAACTGAACAATAACATTAAAATTTTTAAAAAGAAAATGATGAAAGGGGTGACATTGATCAGATGCATTGTATTCATAAATTGCTTCAGTGAATGGTAACGCCTTTTTGTGTTTTAAAATATTTTATTAAATGCATAATAAATAATAAATGATGAATTAATGAGAAAATATTTGATACAAAGTGCATAATTTTCACCATTTTGTAGTACATATTATAAATGTGTATCATCTCATGATCTGCAATGTTAACATTATACTACACATAATCTTTCATAAGCTCTGGTCCTGTGTTACAATTCTTTCACTAATGCCTTTGTACTGCTTAAAGATAATAAAAATATTTTAAGAGATAGGATAGAAAAACAAAGCCAATTCATTTTTTAAAAACAAGGGGAAGGGTGAGGCTATTACACCTAATTCTGAATGACTTTTTTTACATTGATTAGATTCATGGATTTGAGGGCAATTTTCAACTAACATAACATTTGTGTGGAAAGCTATCAGAAATGAAGGGACTTATGGCCAGTCACCATTGTCAATAGCTACACTTCTCATTTATCATATGCACTACACTGTGTATTGGTCAAGTGTTTTACAACACGTTACAACCATACACTAATAATTAGAAAGTTACTACATAGGTGTGTCCAATCTAATAAGAATATCAGAAGAATCTTTAAGATACTTTAAGGAAAAGAAAGTAGGATAGCTGCATCGCCTTGAACCCACTTTGTGCCTTTCATGACTTGTTGGCCAGTCCAAAATATTCTTTGCAGAGATTTTTCTCCCCATTCCTCAATGTGCTGGAAGACTGAGATGAGCCATTTCTCCTGGCCACCTGGGATCTTGGGAAAGCACAGATGTCCAGTGACTGTCACTTTGGGAGTTTGTAGTAGATTGTCAGTATCTTAGACCTATCTACAATTGCCTTTCCACATATTCACAGTTGAGTAGAAAGGACAATGGACACATAAATCTTCACCCTAGCCACTATGACCCTATGTAGAGTAATAAAATCACCACCTCCCTAAAGCAGGAATAAACTACTGTCATGTAATGGCTCCATCTCTACAGCCAGGCAGTAAATAGAATGTTTGTTATTGGTCTAGAGTAGCTTTGCACTCAAGTTAGGTCCCTTCTTAATTGCCCTGCAGTCCTAAGCCAGGGGCTCCATCCCTTGAGCCCTTGGTCCTCCATCCCCTGAGCCTGTGGTCCTCCTACTGAAGTAAGAAAGAAGGGAGTCTGCTTCCTGCAATGACTCTGAAGATGTGATAAGATGGGCATGGCTCTGCGCAGGTGGGCCCGATGAGCTGCACATACAGGTACCTGCACACTTTCCCATGACTGCCCAGAGCTGCTTCTACAAGCAAATGCTCTCACCCCAATAAAAATCTGTCCCCATCTTCCTCTCAACTTGCCATGATATCTGTTCTTAACTGTCTGACCAGAAACCAGAGGAATAAAGTTATTCCTTTGTTATTAGATAGAAGAATTTTCTGAATCCTTGTTCAGGCGTAGGTACAAGGAGGCTATGATTGATTAGTGATGTCTGACTGATCTACTCGGGGGTGCAGTGGGTACCTACACTTTATTTCATCTATCACACAGTTACCCAGTGATCCTCTCCAAACCTAGCACCTGTATTAACTCACCTGGCAACTTCACTATATAGAACCTGGCATGAAAAACATGTCACACACATTAACAGATAGATGGCACCAGCGAAAGTTTGCAGAAGTGTGTTGAAGTAAGACTCCAGCTGTTATGTGATAGGGTAGCCTGGCTCAGTGCCAGCCAGGCACTGACAGCCAACCAGGGAGTCCTGGGGAAGGTGAGAACAATAACAAGAAAGAGGATAACAATTCTTTAGGAATGACAAAGATCAAATTATGATAAAAGGAAAATTAAATCAAAGTCACAAGGATATCTGAACAGTGTGAGAATGAGGACAGGGTGGGGTGAGAGCCTATTTCCCAGACAGCATTTGTTCATGTGCAGTTCTGAGACACTGGTCAAAGGTAATAATGGCTACTTCTTAGGAGTGAGGCTGGTGTTGTGATTACTTTGGGACAAAGGAATGGAAGTCCATATCTGTATCACCCCAGCAGGTCCTTGGTGCATATTGCCAGGCTCTCCTCCTTTGGCTTCTGCTAGACTCAACCCAGATGAGACATGCTGAGTGTCTAAGAAAGTTTGCATGTGTCACCTGCTCCCTGCCAGGTGTGATCTCAACAGAGGTACAGATTACTGAGATCCCCACCTGGAAAGACAATCTGAGATCCAAGCCTAGAGGCTAGATTTCCTTCACCCTTCCACAGCCCACAGCTCTCCTTAGAACTGGCAGCTCAGACAATTCTGTCATCTTCCTTACATCCAAAATGAGCTCCATTGATACACCCCCAGTGAAAGCCTTTGAGAGTGGTTTCTATTTGCCAGGACTCATTTTTTGAGAATGAGAACAAATGCTGACCAACCTTAGTTACAAAGAAGTGCAAATCAAAATTACAGTAAGGTTCTAACTCATCCATCAGAATGGTAATAATCAAGAAAAAAATGTTGGCAAGGGAAAGGAATGATCGTACACTATTGGTAGGAATATAAGCTTGTGCAGACACTATGGAAATCAGTATGGGGTTCATCAAAAAACTAAACATGAGCCTTTCTTATAACACTGCTGTATCATCTTGGCTACATAATCCAAAAGAATATCAATGAACATACAAAAGAGTGCTGGACATTCATCTTTATCTCAGTACTACTCACAATAGCCAAGCTATGAAATCAACCTAGATGTCCAAATGGATGAATGGATAAAGAAAAGTTGAGATATAGACACCATGGAGGATTATCCAACCATAAATAAAAATAAAATTATGTTATTTGCAGGAAAATGGATGGCACTGGAGATCATCTTGTCAAACAAAATAAGCCAAGCTCAAAAATACAAATGTTGTTTTAGAACATATGTGGAATTAACATCATCAAAATTAATAATAATAATAATAACGAGACATAAGTGCATAAGGGGACCATGTGGCAAAGGAAACCAGTGTGATGGGGGAAGCAAAAAAAAGGATACAATCACATACTGATAAATATGATTGAAATGCATTACACACATCTTGATAGCACAATGAAACCCAGTAAATACTGTTAGAAAAAGACCTGAAGAAGAAAGGAGAGTTAAGAGAATAATGTAGAGGTAGTAAATTTGATCACATCTATGAAAATAGCACAATAAAACCTCTTTGTATAATTAATGCACTCTGTTTTTTTTTAAAAAGGAGTCTTAGCAGGTATCTTGGCAACAGCAAACACATTACCAGATAACTTTGATTACAAAATACTTCGCTCATGGAAGGTTCTAATTTTTAATAAAAGAAACACAATATGATTTCTGTAGATTATTTGGCATGATCAGGCTACAATCTTTTCTCTCATGACCTCTAAGGAGTACAAATTAACCTGCTCAGGAGCATAATCTACCAGACTCCACATTTCTTTCTGTCCTATTTTTCCTTGAAGCAAATTTAATCACTCACTGTGCAGGCCTCGTTTGCATACAGCAGGCAATGCCTGTGCTGATTTTTAGAGAGGTGTACCCAAGGCTAACAGATGCCATGAGTGTGACATACTCCCTATGTGTCAGGAAGTCAGCCATGAGTTATTTGCCCACTTCTGCAGGGAGCCGTCCAGTGGATTGATGGGCAAACAGCTTTCTTAAAGAGCAAACATAAGTAAAGGTTGAAAATATCTAAGAGCATAAGGACTCTTCTGCTTTAAGGATAGGCCCTTAAGGGTGAGGACATCTGATGCTTGTCTTAAAGCCAGTCAAGGAACAAACTGCTGTGGATTCTGGGTGCAGATTGGAGAATCACTTCTTGGGCTCTGACTTTTGTTGACAAATTTTGGGAAGATTTATCATAAGATGCAGTTAAGAGATGTGTGAGCAGTTTCTCATTCCTCACAGAATGAGGATGTGAGTTCTGCCAGTGAGACCACAATCTGCCCTCCCTCCCTTTCTGCCTGGGACAAAGGTGCCCCACTTCTTCCATTATGTCCCCTTTCATAGGTCTTTCCCTTTGCGTTCCTACCATCATTTGTCTTCTTTTTCATTCTTATCCCATTGTACTGGTTATTTTAAGAACCAATAATAGTTGTCCATCTTTATGTGATATTTCATGAGAGTTATGCATTGTCTATTGATCAATCCAGTTCCTGAAAGTATCCATCTATGTAATGAGAATACTCACAATTCTGTCTTCTGGATATTTGAAGTTATACAGTATGGTATTGTTAACAATAATCACCCTTCTGCTTAGTAGATCATGAAAACTTTATTTTTAAGTTTAGAATCCATACACACCTAGTCCTGCTCACTGGTGGCTTTTCTCTGGAGCAAGAGGCCCCTTCCCAAGCAGGAACACATCCACAGGTACTAATGCATATGCATCCTGTTGTTAATCACTCTCAACAGGACATTAAACTCTGCTTTAGTAAAGCAATTGCTTTATTTGTTAGATTAAGCTTGCCTTGTTTATTTAATATTTAAAATTCCTCTTAATTCCCTTGGAATTCTCCCAGGTTAGTTAATTTCAGGTATATGTTTTAGACTGGCATGAGAAACATTCCTTGTGTCAATGGCACTCAGTAAAAATGGAGCCATGGGATACAATCAGGGACCCAGGAACACTCCTTTCCATTTTCATTAGGAGTTGGGTGAATGGAAGATGAGGTTGGACATGTGTGACAAAAAGTATCCACTCTTCTGCTAAGTGGACAGCATCTCTGCTCTCAGACAGCCCTTTAGGGAAGGACAGCATCTCTGCTCTGGGTCAGCCCTTAAGGGAAGGATGGCACATATAGTGCTCTAAGGAACATTAGTGCCCTCAAGTCTGAGCTCTACTATGTAGGAACTAGTGATAGAGATTGATCTCAGAGTCAAAGCTTGGGTCATGGATGTGAGCCCTGTCCATTGACAGTTCATGGTTGGAACTAGGCTAGAGTCAGAGCAAGGTAATAGGAGCAAACCCATTAGCCCTTGGAGCAAGTAGAAAGTGAGACTTCAGTGAGCATGGTGAGGGCGTGAGGAGAGTCACCACTTCAACCAGATTCCAGGGAGCCCTGAGGTCTTAGCCTGTGACTTTCAAGGTCATCCTTAAAATATGAAGGTGATGTAATGGGCATTCATGGTGACATGGCTCCCTACCACCTGCCTTTGTGCCTGTGGCCACACCCAGCTGCCAGGCCTTGGGAAAGTGTCAGCAGCTGCACAGATGCCCCTGAGAAGGGGCCACATCGGGATTCTGGTGATTCCCACCTTTCTGCTCCCTTGTGTCCATTCACGCTAGGGGTGTGAACCTGCTGACCTGTGGCCTTGCTCTCACTGGACCTGCATGGTGGTTTTGTCTTGCCCCAGCTTATATAAAAATAGGTTTGTAGAGTGAAAGTATATGAAAGCCCTCCATTTTTGGTGCATTTAAAAACTCAAAGGCTTCTTGGGGCTTTTAATTCCTTAGATCTTCAGTCAGCAGAATCTAGCTGTGCCTCAGAGCAGCAGTGGCATGCTAGCTCCCTCCACCAGTCCTGTACTCTGCCAGGGTCCCCGCCATTCCCCACTGTTACCAGGAATGAGCACACATACATGGACCACCTGTAGTCATGCAAGGGGTTCCCTCCAGACCACCCAGACACCCTCTTTACTCCCAGGTGGAATGGAAACTGAAGGTGCTGACATCTTAGGTCAGCAGCCACACCAGGTCAAAGACTTCTAGAGGATTCCAGAAGTGCCAAAACCTGCTGCCCGCATTGTGCTTCCATATCTATTGCTTAAACAATGGTGGGTTCCACTCACCATGATTCAGGGGAATAAAATCAGGAAAGGATTTAGAGGGGATTGAGGGACGGAAGGCAAACGATTCAGGGGAAACAATCAGGAAAGGGTTTGGAGCATTCTAAAGAGAAAAATCATGACCAAGGCTGCATTTAGAAAGTTATTTTCCCTCATTACTAGCTGAGTAGCACTGTGGGAATTCCAGGGCCCGAGGCAGGACAGGGGCTCACTTTCAGCTGAACCACTCGGCTAGGATCAACAAGTCCCTAGCACCAGGGCTGTGTCACCAAGTGCTTGCCACTTTCAGAAGCAGAGGAACAAATGGTAACTGCTTGTTGTCTATAAGTTTCCATGTGATCCAGAGCCCGAGGGACTAACTCAGGAGTCATCTCAACAGATGAACTCCTGAGTGGGGTTTAATGTGTTCCAGCAGATCACACACCAGAGCAGTAATTAATGATTTGATTCACTGTGCTCCAGGGAGCCACTGCCCAACAAAATAACCCAAGTAATTTAGACCCGCAATAAAGCTGGAGTGTGACAACATTTCATGGCTGCACACAGCAATGATTTGCTGGAGAGGAAAAAAAGCTGAGCGTTTTTATGAGCGCCACATCCAAATAATCCATAGGAAAGCAATGTTGAGTTCACGAGTGATTTGATTACATTCCTCCGCAACAGTCCTCCCAGGCAGAATCGAGTCCAAATGCATTTCAGGAAATGTGCATCCTACCAAAGGCTCAGCACACCAACACATTTCATCAGAATTACTCTGTGCGTGTCTGAGATAGAAAATGTTTGCAGAATGTTAACCGCCTTTTTATTCAGAATAAATTTCCTCCCGTATTAGCAACTGGCATCTGCAAGTGCTCAAACTCACCCCAGGGGAAGCAGGGCGCCTCCTCTCTCCATGCTCCTGGCTAATGGTCTCTGAGTGCCTGTACTCCATCCTGTCTTTCACATGCTCATGCAGGTGCTTTAGTAATATGGGGCAAGGCAGATGGGCATTTTGGTTGGCAGCCAGTGGGCCATTTTGATGGGGAAAGTATCACATTTCTTCACTAGACCCCAGACCCTGATGGATAGAAATGCAACCCTAAGTCAATGAACATTCCTTCATGGCAGCAGACACCCAAGGGTCACCGTAGAAGCCTGCAAACTTTATTTCCTCCATAAACCCTTGTTTACAGAATAGTGACTATAGTCCAGGAACCGCTTTGTATAGTGAGGATAAAAGCGAGATCGGCAGGTAGGAGAGGTGAGAGCTGATATTCTGCTACCCAGAAGCTGACCATCGTTAATTAGGATGCAATGGAGCATCCAAAGATATTGAGCCTTTCAACACAAAGAAATGATAAATACCTGAGATGGCGGCTCCTCGGTCACCTTGCCTGACTTACTATAATGTAAACATGTACAGTGCTTGGTGTGGGACTCTGCATATATGCACATTATGCAAAAATAGAACCACCTAGTTCCTGACTGGGTGGACCTTACTTTTAATTGGGTAGAAGGACGATGAGCTAGTGTGGTAAGAGCCAAGTAGGAATGACAGTAAGCAACTTGGGGAGAGACACCTCCCAAGGGTAGCAGGTGTCGGGGTATAAAAAGAAAGTGGTTGAAAGAAAGGAGCAGCAGAGAGGGTGGTAGCCAGGTAAGATACCAGGTATCTGTCCAGCTCAGGAATGAAGGGTTGGCCATGTTTTCAGAACAGGAGCCATAGCTTAGCCAGTGAGTTGGGGATGGTAAGAGACGAGGCCAGAAGCTCGGGCAGCAGTTGGGCTTCTGATAGTCTGCCCTGCATGCTGTCCATGTACCCTGGCACAGTGAGTTCCTCAAAGGTAGTTTCCCTCCCCTCTGGGCTTCCCCAGCATGACATCTGGGCTTCTCTTTGATGTACAACACACGTTTTGATTTCGGTTCTACATGTTATGGCCATGTAGGGACACTGAAAACCCATAGTACCTAAATCAGCTGCGTCAGGTCCTTTGCCTCTATGGTCTTGAAGAGCACATCCATGGACAAAGAAGAAGTAAAACACAAAGATTTACTGAACAAAGATATGAGCAGAGCTGCTGCTCAATGGGAAGCGTCTCCATGAGGGCCTCTCCTGAGGCGGGTTGTTATTCAGGTTCTTAGGATGCCTGTAGGAGAAAGCTACAGATGCTCAAGATCCCTGGACAGGTTATAGGCTACAGCCATGTACAGACTAAATGAGAGGCTCCACAAGGCCCTAGGCACCGTCTGTCGGTTGTTCTTTAGCCCCTTGGACCAGGTCTGGTGCATACCTCTGCAGTCTGCTGTTCACATGGAGTCTTTCAGGGTGAGGGACAGGAAAGTGATGCCGGGACCCACATGTCTGACAACTACTCAGCACCACAGTGAGAGATGCAGAGCCTCTGTGGAACAAAGGCTTTGCCCTGCTTTTATAATGAGACATTTTTTTCTGTTCTCCATAGCACATTTTCTGTGCCACAAATAGGCACACAATGTCAAGGGTCTTCGTATAACTCACTCTGCTGATTCTTTCTCTCCCTATCTCCTGGATATGGATGGGAAGCAAAATCTACAAAATCCTGACACACCAAGCCTTCTTCTACATATTCCCCGGGGTACTTCTATAGTTCATTCTACCTGTAGAATGAAATTGACCAGGTTGAAAGATCACATCCATGACATTACCCTATGTTCAGCTTCACCTTTATTCATGACTGTCCACCCTAAGCTAGACTAATTTGTTTAAATTATCTCACTCAGTGATCCCACACGAAGGGTTTGGGAATTTTACCCTGATTGGATGCTGCTGGTGGTGGTAACTCAGGAAGTGGCTCTGGAGCCCAGGCCTCAGAGCCACATACACACAGCTCCCCCATGACCTGCAACCTAGCCGAGCCTCAGACTCCAACCCATGTGATGCTGGCCATATCCACCCGGACACTACAAAGACATCTTAAATTCATTCATCCAGGAAGAAAATCTGTATCTTTCACATGGGTCTACATCTTCGGTGTTCTTGCCATTAGTCTTGCAGTGCTGAGCTGGGGAAAGTATGAAGACAATGCAACACAATCCTAACATACCTGTCCTTCTCTTTAATTCCACCTGCTGGTGAACTCAGCTGCTTGCTGGAGCTCCAGCTCCCAGCCCTCTGCATTCTCCTCCTCCTGCCCACTACCTCAGGGCAAAACCTCCCTCCACTACAGCTGCGAGCCCAGTGACTCCCTTCCACACAACGCTCCCATCCTGTATCACAGGAGGACCCTAGATCAGCCCCTTGAACCATACACAGGAAGCTGGAAAGAACAACTGTGTTCACATTCCTTCTTGGGATCTGAAGAAAGGAAGCTGAGCTCACAGGGTTTCAGTTTCCTCATTTACTAATGTGCTCTTTTCTTTTGCTCTTTTAGTTTCTCTGGTTCTGAGGCTTAAAATCAGTGCCTGGCTTTGTCCCTGAGCTTTGTCCTCAAGGCTGGTATCTACCACTTGAGTTTCAGTTCCAATTCCAACTTTTTGCTGGTCAATTAAGAAAAGTCTCACAGACTTTTCTTTCTTGGCTGGCTTCTAACCATGTTCCTCTGATCTCAGCCTCCTGAGTAGCTAGGATTACAGGTGTGAGCCAGTGGCACTTGGCCTCTTTGTGAGTTTCTAGCTGGGTGAGGAGGGTGTCCAGTTCCATGGTTGAATTAGTAGAAATTAGCAGTGTAATCGTATCTGCCTCAAACACACAGACAAACAATTCTCTATGTCTCTATCTCCTCTTCCATCTTTATTGCCTTCTCTTCCTTCCTCCTCTCCCTCCCTCTACCTTTTCCTCTCTCTTTCTCCCTCTCTCTCTCTCTCTCTCTCTCTCATGCAATTGAATATACAACATTTAATGGGTGCTGTCCTGAACAACTAACCTTTGAGAAAAACATTATTAACTCATTTTAAAGATGTTGTATGAGGGATAGGGAGGCGACAAGATGGCAGAGGAGAAGCTAGAATCTGAACAAGCTCTCGCATAGAAAGCAGTTTTAGAGTTCCAGTGAACAGTCCTAAGCCAGAGAAACACACCAAGTGTGCCATCACAGGACAGAGAGTTAGACAAGTGAGAGAAAGCCAAGGCAAGAATACACATCTGAGCACCAGCCAGCAACAGCAGCCGCCGGCGGCGGTGGCGGCAGGGTCGCAGTGGAGACCGCAGCCGGGCGATACCTGAGCGCTCACACCGAGAGTCCGGGACTAAGGAGCCAGACGCAGCGGGCAAGCGGATTCTACTCAACACCAGCAAGAACCGACAAGGAGCAGACAGCTTCATCCTGCAGTTTGCAGACCAGAGATGACCCAGGATCCAAGACTCAGCATGAGTAGAAGCCCAACGTCCTCACTCCTTCTCAGGGAGCAGAGGAGGGAAGGCCACCCCTCCCCCCCAGTACCGGTGATCTCCATCTTGGATACCGACAAAGCTCGGCGGAGCTGCGAGCTCCAACTCAGCCCTTGGAATAAAACGAGTCATTTAGCAGGTCACAAGAACTTAATGGCGAAGTGACCTGCCAGACTCAGCTCCATCCAGGGAAAAGTC
>NW_012267330.1:1137796-1156776 GCF_000151885.1 Dipodomys ordii
GAGGAGGCTGCAATGCTTGGTAAGAAATGTACGCATTATCCTGCCCATGCAATTGTAACCCCTCTGTACAGTATGTTCACAAATAAAATAAAATAATATTTAAAAAAAAGAATTAAGCTTTGAGCAATAGCCTGGAGCTGACTCCAATTGCTGTTAATGAATGGGGAGCTATTGAAGGATGGACAGGAATACCCAGGACAGCAATTCTGTTTCTAATGTCTCCAGCTTTCCTCTGGCTTCCCAATGTCATAGTGACTGCATTCTTATGGTTTTTGTGATCCCTGTGACTCATGGCAAAAAGATATTCCTTTTCTTTACTGACATAAACTCATTAAAAAATCTTTATGTAAAAAAAAAGATGTTTTATGAGTTATCAACCTTATTTGGCATCAGTCCTAACAAAGCAACCTGCTTTGGTTTCATAAATTCAGTGGCAAAACTTGGATATTTAATCACTAAGTAGCCACAGGGCTGGTATCTGGAGACAAACTTGAGCACACCATGTACAGCCCCATGTCCCATCCCGCATCCAGGAGGGCCCAGAATGAATTACAGCAGCCTCATAGCCACAACCAGGGGACCAGGCATCTGCTCTGCCCTGCACAAACTGGCTCTCAGGTCTGGTGCTCACTATGTGTCTGACAATGTGCCACCCACTTCACGGCTCCTCTCTATTTGCCCTGACTTGCCATGCCATCTTGGTAGCTCTGATAAATGTGAAACAAAGACTCAAAGAGGCTGAGCAAGGCAGCAAGTCACACAGCAAGTGAGGCAAGAACACATTTTATATTCAGCTCAGCACTGACTGCACCGTGAACCCCTGAAATGCACCTGTGCGTGTGATCCCACAGTCTGAAACGTGCTGACATTCACTGAGGGAATGTGCTCCTCTGCTGGCGTGGGGCCATGTGAGCTCATTTACCTTCTCACACATAGTGAGAGCAAGGGAGTCTAGAAAGGGATGCGGTGGGAGTGTCAGCTGTGGGGTTTCTCTGGTAGAATGAGTAGGAGAAAAAAGGAAAAAGAGGAAATTAGAAACTGCTCCTGGAGGGTATCCCTGTCAAAGTTGTTTGGTGGAGTGATGGTAAGCCACCCTCCCGGTGCCTACTAATATTCACAGAGCAGAGTGTCAGGATCCATTGGTGGCATCAGGATAGTGAGGCCATGCCCTGCCCTGGGCCCTGAACACCTGAGCAGACGTGTGGTCATGAAGGCCATGCCCCAGGTGTGCTCGGAACGGGTCTTCTGGAGGCTTTCAATGCTGAAGGCTCCAATGCCAACAGCCACAGCAGGTCTTCCTCATCTCCCCTGGGAGCATCTCCCAGTAGCTTACATCAGAAACCTAGAGACTGTTCTTGGTCTTATCCTGCCACTCACTCTCCATACTCAGTTACTCAGGGAGACAGTGAGCTCTGCTCCCAAAGCAGAGACAGCATGGGGTCCAAGAGGAGATCCTATGGATACCATGTGAACCCACATAGCCCAGACCAGACAGAGGGTAGGAGGAAGGCCACAGAGGAAGTAGAATGGTAGAAGTTTAGGAGCCACACGAGGCACATAAGCACAGATTAGGTGAGTAGAAATGGGCTGGTGCTCTGCCCAACACAGCCAAACCTCAAATCTCAAAAGCCATGTGGCATGTGCCATGTGCCTCCTGGCGATGAGAAGCCTCCCTCCCCCAAGCGGCCACACAGACACTCCGCCCCCCACAGTCCCCTGTCCCCTGCAGCTCCTCTGTAAGGCCCCTGCACTTCCTGAAGTAGCCAAGATCATCCAATTATTTCTATTGCTATCTTAAATGGCTGTACAAAGGCACTTCAATTCAGCATATCAAGTATATGAGCACAATGCATCTTGACTGATGTGCCTCCTCCATCTTCCTCCCCAGCTCTCCCAGGCCCACTCATCCCCTCCATTTCCCTAGCTCTGTTCTCACATATGTACATTGAATATTACCACCATGTTCACCTACACTTCCTCCTTTCCTTCCTGACCTGTCTCCCTTCCCCCTCCCCCATCCCAGCCACTTCTCCCCTTCCTTCCTGTCCTGTCTCTCCTCCCCCTCCAATGCACCTGCTCACGTTCCAGCTTCCTGGCAGTCATTTTTGTCAAACTCTAAGTTTGTTGTTCACAGGAATGACACCACCTACATATACCATACTATGGTTGATTTGTTATTTATGTCTGCATATGACCTTGTCTATAGTGTCATAAACACTTATAGTTTAGATCTAAGTTACATATGTGAGAGAAAGCATTCACACCATTTCAGGTCCACTCATTTCCCTAAGCCACATTGCAGCCTGCCTGCTCCATACTTGGAGCAATGGCTTCACTTTCCACGCAGAATAAAACTCCAGCTTTTTAACAAACTCCAACATCCTCATTCCTGCTGAACTTTGGTTGGCACTTCTTGCTTTGCTGTCTGACCTCCAGGTTCTGGGACTCTCCTGGTCTAGCCAACTTCCTTCCTTTAAGTACACTTGACCAGCCTCACCTACCTCCCTAGTCCACATTTCTATTCTTTATGTTGTTCAGTTCTGTATTACTTATGTTCCCCACAAACAAGCTCCCGGAGAACAGAACGATCCACTATTTCCACTGCAGTAGGAATGATAGATGCTAATTACTGCTGAATGAACCGAGATTGTAGAGAGTTGGACCTTACAGCTCAGTGAGGGGAAAGGATGACCTGTTGGGAGAGGGGTGATTGGGCCCTGGTGGAGGGTGTGTAAATGCCTCACTGTTACACACATTCCAAATAGCTCCTCTAAACCACAGCACACACCATATACCTCATGAACACCTGGCCCCTTTCTAACATCAGGTCACCCTTCAACACTCATCAGGATTATTCTGCTCTACCCACTTCTCAGCTGTACCTACCTGTCCCCACATCTGCAAATGTTGGGGTGCTCTCTTCTCCTGGCACTATCTCCTGAGAAATGTCTTCCTCCACATGCACAATGGCAACCAGCCTTCCCGTGAGCTATGGACAAAGCTCACCCTCTGTCCCACTGCTTGATTCATGACTGACGGCCCTCTCTGCCCAGACTGGCACTCACCATCTTCCACACTCCTCTCACCTGCGTCTACTGCGGTCTCTTCCACACCCTCACCTGCGTCTACTGCAGTCTTCCTCAAAGCTGTTCGCCAGCTGGCTTCTGATGGCATCTTTCCTCTCTCCATGGCCGTCACCTGGCCCAGATCTTCATCCCTCTTACCCCTTCATCTTTGCTTTGTTCCTGTAAGGATCTCTCTTCCTACAACCTTGGCTCTTTGTACTATTCCAACACTGGAGCTATTGAAGTCATTTTCAGAAGTCATTCTTCTGCTCAAAACTTTCTCATATCATCCTGGATTACTCAAAGAAATTCCAAGCAGCACGGTTTCAAAGGCCACATGTCTGTGCTCATAGCCCTCCTCCCCTCATCCTGACTGACCTCAGGTTCTACTTACAGCCCTCCTCCCCTCATATCAGCCTTAGGTTCTAGACTCCCTTCCCCCAGCAGCACCTGGACACCATTTATACTCTACCCACCAATCCTTGTCAGCAGGGCCTCAGGCCAGACCCCCCTTCTAACTGGGTCCCCCAAGTTCCTGTCATCCTCACTCTCCTCCTTAGTGAGGCCAATGGCAAATGGCTAATACCTAGGCACCATGCCCCACAGGTGTGTGCATTGATGACTGTGAGAACAGAGTTTTGGTTTGCCTGGGCATCATAGAGCTTCTATTGCACCTGGCACACAGACAACAGACAATGGGCCAGCCTGTAGCATAAGCAAGTGGACAGAAGACAAACATCTTCTCTGAATTCAGTTCTCTGAACCCCCAAAAGACTTCAAGTCAGAGCACAAGTCAACCTACGTGACTGAGATGCTGTTCAGAGAGGAACTGCCTGATAAGACTAGCTCCTATTTTCAGAAGGGCTTGCCTCTTCACAAGTATCCAGTGGTCTGTCTGCATGGCTCCTTCTTCCTGGCCCAGACCCCTGATAGAAGCAGAGAGGCAGCTAGGAACTGTCACAAAGTGACTCCAGACCCACTTCCTCACTGGCTAGACCATGTAATGTGGGAACTCTGGATTCTTTCTACCAATGATAGCAGACTTCCTTGTCCTGGAGGCTGGAGATATAAAAATGACTGCCAGGCAGTCCTCTACCCAAGGACTTCCAGTCCCAGACCAGGTGAAAGCTGATATACTTCTCCCAAGACCATGGATGGGCTCAAGATCTGTCATCAGAGGTGTGGCCATGGGGTCAGTCTGAGACTCTGAGAGGAGAAGTGTATTTTGGAGCTGAGAGCTCCAGAGGCTAATAAGCCATCCAATGGTAGCTGCCAGGAAGGTGTGTGTGTGGTGCGCTGTGGGGTAGAAGGAGCAGTGGGGTGATGTGCTAGACAGAGTGAGACTCAGGGCACCGCATGTCCCATATTCCTTATGGAAACATCAGCTGGGGAAACCCTGTTGTCTCTAGCCATGAAAGAGCCTTTTCCAGCCTCCCAAACCCCATAACTGCCAATCAAAATGCTAAAATACTGGGGCCACCTGGCTTATGTAACTGTAACCTCCGTACATCACCTCTGTAATAACACAAGGTTAAAAATCAAAAACAAAAACAAAAACGTGGGACATTTGCTGACCCTCAGCTCTTCAGTTACTTCTCTATCTCCATCATCTTGCTGCATGTCACCTGTCTTTCTGAACTCTTGTCATCCCTTCCTTGTCTTCTCTTTCACTGGAGGAAAGAGGTCTGTGTCCACATCCACAGTGTCGTAGGTATGGCCCATCATGTCAGGGTTGCTCCTAATGCATCAAGAACTCCCAGCTCTGAATGGGTCCGGTTGGAGGCTCCTTCCAGGAGTGGCAGTGGGCAGTCACTGCGAGACCTTGATCTGCTGCCGTGAACTCTTCACCTTGTCAAGCCAAATGCAGCAGCTTGTCCCACCAGGGCCATTTGACCTTCTTGGCTCATGGGGAGAAGCCACTTGACAGGCCTGCTTTAAACCCTTTTAATGTTTTATGTGAGTGCTTTTAGCTATGCTCTGATAAGTTTGTGTCTTAAGTGATGCTGAGCTGAATCAGAATCAGGTCAGAGAGACTCTTAAACCAATGCTAAGGCTCTTTTCATTCTTTCTAACTCATCCAGTTATTCTTTTAAGGTAGCAAAAGCCAAACATCAGCTACCAAAAAGAAAACATCAGCAAATGTACTGACAGGTGGAGTGTGGCTTTCAGCCTCCGGACTCAGTAAAGTTCAGATCTGCCATTGGGAGAACAGGGAGAAGGGCAACAGTCTACTTTGATGAAGAGAATAGGACCCAGTACACCTTCCTGTCAACTCAAAGCCTTGCCTTCATTCATTCTGCCAGCCTAAGCAGGGCTGGCAGAAATTCTGTCTTTTACCTGTGTGATGGGCTCACCCTGGAGGACTGTACACTTGCAGCCTGAACCAAGGGGCCACCATTCTGCCCTGCCCTGTGCTGACTCATAGCCACAGGTGACATGCTGACTTCACCAGGACACATACCCAGGAGCTGCCATCACACAGTCGATACTCCAAGTGGATCTTAAACACCTGGATTAATCTACCTGAAACCTAATCATGCTAGGTTTGGGGGGCATAAGATATGGTGCCCTCAGGGACAGGGCTTTTGTGGTAAGAAATGTGTGTGAGTAACTCTGATCCCTTGCCCACTCTGAACCTCAGTTTTCCTTTCTGTGAAATGGATATAGCAATATTACCCTCTTATAGATATTAGGAAGATGTAGAAGAGGTGTGTCAAGTCTGGGTACTCAGATCCTCAATAAATGGTCATTTGCTGGCCCACTTGTCTAGTGAAGGAAACACTAACACAAGGAAATAAGAGCTCGTGATCTTTTCACATGGCAGGAAATGGCAAAGGATGGAGAGCTTGTGAGTATGAGAATCTTGGCTTTGTCATTCCTGGCACTTACTCCTGGGGAAGTGTAGACTCGATCGTGCACAGTAAGCAAGGGAAGATATGAAGATCTGGTCTGTCCCTCAGGTGGCCTCAGTTCCACCTGCAAGGTTCTGAACACCAGGAAGTCACTTTATGTGGGGACATATACATAGAGAACAACGGAATGCAAGGCATTGTAATAATAATTTCTTTAAATACATTTTTGCAAAGCTGTGTCTAGCCAAATCCATACACTGCAAAGAGCCTGACTGACTGAAGTCTGCAGGAAGATGAGAAGGTTTTACAGGGTGGCAGGGAACCTTGTCACCAGAACCAAGACATAAGTACTATACCTCTGCCTGTCTAGAGGGCATCATATAGCAGAGGAACAGATGGCACCATCTTCCTAGATATCAATTCAAAAACATGCACCAAAAGCCTTATAAACACTTGTCCTCTTTGAAATCATCATTCCAAATCTAGGAGTCTAGGTGGCACACACACACATGCCCTGTGGTGTCCTTTAAATTTGTAACACCCTAGATATGACCAGCATAGAGATTATGTAACAAACATTACCATAAAACCATGCTTAAATATATTTTATGATATGTATACTATTGACTTTAAAAGGAAGGGTAAAATACTTCTTATAGCTCATTCTTCATTCCACATGATAAATTCACAATATTCACATCTGGGAAAGATTTGAAAAAAAGCCAAAACACTAACAGTGGTAATCTATGGGAATGGAAAAGAGAATGTCTTTTGCTATTTTCTTTGTACTTTTTAAGTTTTAGATATTTTCCAGGTCTATTACTTATATAACAAAAATGTAAATTATCCTTAGAAAACACATGAAGTTTGTGCAGTGAGATATTAGACACAGAAAGAACTTCAATAAAATGTGGTGACATTTTTAATGCCTTATTCTTCCTGGGTTTTGATTTGTGAATGCATCATCTCATCAGCTCACAATTGCTTCAAGGTCATACCATAGCCTTTTGGTGTATCTTGCAAAAACAAATGGTAATGATCAGGGCAACTTCTACTTAATGAAGATCAGATTATTGTCATTTACTATTTTATCACCTGGGCCTGCTGGGGTAGGGTATCACCTGAGGCTGGACTGGGTGGCCTAGAGCAAGATGACGGATAGACAGACAGACAGACAGACAGACAGACAGACAGACAGACAGATAGATAGATAGATAGATAGATACATACATACATACATACATACATACATACATATATACATACATAGAGATTTCTCAATCTTCTAGAAGCTGCAAGTCCAAGGTCATAGCCAGGTTCTGGTGAGGCCATTATTGGTTTCATAAGACCAACTTCTCTCCCCCCATCTCTCTAATGTCATCACTCTGGGGGTTATGATTTCAACATAGAAACACTAGAGCAATGAAACATTGAGTCTGTTACACCTGCCTTATGGAAACAACAAATTAATTATTAAAAGCATAAAATATGGACAGAGCATGTGAATTACTTTTGTTTTTACAGTGCATGTTGGCCATGAAAGGCCATCAGCACCTGTTAGGAAGAATAATAGAACATCTTTCAAAGATTCAACACTTTCATCTTGACTTTTCCCTTCCTGAGGTTATAAACATGGCACATTCCTGGTGAAACCTTGCTGTCGCCACCTCTCCCCCATACCAGGAAACCCTTGGTCACATTACCATGTTAGGAATATTACAGGATTCTTGTTCCTCACAAGAGCCATTCACAAACCTATCCTTAGTCTTCTTTCTCATGAACACATGCCAGAAGGTACAGACTTGAAGACAGGAATAAAATTAAGACAGAAAAGGTCACAGAGAAAGTTTCCATGAAACATTAGATTCATGCAGATATAACCAAATTTGCTGCAAAGTAAAGACTGGATCTCTAAAATTCCTCCGGAGTTAGGCTTTGTGCAGATCAGGACTGACCTCTGAGAGCCTCCCACTGGCCAGTGCAGTGCCTGGTCCCACAGAGGCTGTGGAGGAGGGATTTAGGAGAGGGTGCTGAAGAGGAGGGATTAAGGAAGAGGAGGGAAACTGTGAAGGAGGGCTTGAGGATGGAGACTGAGGAAGAATCCTTGGTTAATGCTGCATTCATCAAAGATCTATAGGCATTAACCTCCCCACCACTGTGTCTAGGGCTCAGCTCAACTCCAACCCCAGCTTGACACGACCCACTCAAGTTGCCTTGAATCACCAATGAATCCAGGAATCCCGGAAGCAGCTTTGCTCCTGAGCTCAATGCTGCCTGAAATAAGGTAGCACTGTAACCAGCAGTATTCCTGCATCCTCCACAGCTCTGTGACACTCTGTGGTTGGGTTCTTACTAGTGTCTGACCTGATACAGGACGTGACTCTGTACATTTGTATCCATTCTCTGCTCTTGCCTTAAGCAAGGCCCTTTCTGAAGTGACCAATTTAATCTTTTTCTAGTTATTCTGTAACCTCTGTATTATTGTAAAGTAAAATGAAAATTACAGTAAAATGTATAACCTGAGAGTTAATATTAGCAATTAAGTTCAGAATAAAGGACCTGTATTGCCAACAGCTAGGCTATCAAGTAGTACTTGGCCAATGAAATTAACATAGCTTTTGAATTTGTTTTGATGTGGAATATGCTGACTTGTGGAAAGACACACATGTGTGAATGTATGTTTCTGACATAGCTTGCTCTCCACAGAAGCCCACCTCCGTCACTTCCTAGTGATCTTCCCGATGAACCTCAGCCTTCTCCACAGCCTCCCCACATCTCACTTAAACATAGTCAGAAAATCAAACATCACCAGAGCACACCAGAAGATGTGACAAGCATAGAAATTAAAGGCCCAAACTATGAAAAAGTATCTTAAGTGTCAAAGGAAATAGAGGCTGTGTTCAAGAACACCACTCCTCCAAACTGCTAGCTCTAAACAAACTACTTGCTAACAAATCCTTGACTCAAGGACTGTGTGGGGTCGTCTGCCAGCATACATATGAACAAAGGTGGACATTCACTTGGTGTGAGAAGCTTCCAGGAGGCCACTGAGCCCAGGCTGGGAGTGAGGGCAGAGGGTCATTGAAGAGAGACAATTCCTTTTAAAAGAGAATGTCACAACAAATTTGGTTGTACAGATCATGGCAACAATCTGGTTCAGATTGCTCCACCCAGCTTTGACAGGTTGTATTTGTAGCCAGGGAAAATGAATTGACATTGAAAAACAGAGATATCCTGTCTGGTTGTAATTTAGGCCTGTCACACTTGAATGTGGTCTGATCCAGCGACTGTTGGTTCTGGCTCAGAATGGGAATTGATTTACTATCAAGCTAGGTTGCAGTTCACTGTGTGTACAGAGAAACCTTAAGACCATAACTGGGAAGTGTACAAAGGTACCCCCTTCCCCTGCATGCATAGCATCTTGTGGCCCTGGGTTGGGCAGCGGCTCATGAACATGGCCTTGACCAGGGTGGGCTAAGGGCCAGTCCTCTTCTTCTCTCTCAATCTCTCTTCTCTCTCAAGCTCTCCTTCCACCTCTGCTATCTAATCTTCTGAGGACTTACCACAGATCTTGTCCCACTGATTCTACCTCTTTTCACAGCTTCAGTTGTCACTGATAAGCCAAAGGTTGATCATCTACATCTTCATCCCAGAATTAACCTTACTCTCCATGACAAGCAGCACAAGCACATGTCTCTTAAAGATTTCCAGCAATATTTCTCTATAGGTACATGATGTTCACGCAGTTATTGGAAGGAGGTAGAACTTCCTGAGCTCCTGAGTGCAAGGCTCTTTCATTTATTTTTAATTTTTAAAATTATTTTTAGTTGCACAAAAGGATTTTAATTCAGCCTGTCAGTTTGTGAGTCAGCATCTCTATCATTTCCCGCATCACTCCCAACCCCACCCATCCCTCATTATACCTGAATCCATCCTTACCTTGTGCATTGAATATCATATCTGTAGTCACCCACACCTCCTGACTCTATCTGCCCACCTCTTGACCTACCCTCCCCACGTTGAAAATATATTTCTGCTTCCTGGTATTCATTTGGTTAAACTGTAAGTTTGTTATTCAAAGGAGTTACCATTGGACTCCTCCCCTGCGTCGACCATGCTGAAATCCTGCATGTCTCTATCTTGGCCTGGGTGCATGGCTGTATTTCCTGGGAGGAGCCTGTGTTTGTGTCCTGGCAGCCCTGGTGGCCTTCCTCCAGAGGACTCTTGTCCACAGATTGCTCTGCTCATTATCCCTGCCTTACATGGGCAGCTTCAGCTTCCTTCTTCATGAAGGCAACCCCACACTTCAACATACACCAGGCTTCTTTCCAATCCTTTCCATACTGTCTCTCTAATCAACAATCATATTTCCTAATTGGGTATTTATTCAGTGTGAGGACATAGATCCTATCTGTCTGGCTCACTGTTCTGTGAGGAGTGTTTTCCTAGTATCTGTAGTATAACAGAAACTCAACAATGATTTATGAAGTGGATGGATTGAGGGAGACACAGTCTCCAATTATTCAGCATCTCCTCTGTATTGACACACTCTTAGCACAGCCCTGTCAGATGGAGAATGGAGATGTGCAGAGCTTGCTTCCTATCCCCACTACATCATTACACTCTAGTACAAACTGGAAAAGTCCCATACTGCTAATGCAACAAATACAGAGACAGGAGAAGAAAAGTGAGAAAGGAAGTGGGTGGGTGTGGGTTCTGGGGACAGGAGAGGGAAGAATCAACGCAGCATGAGGCATCCTGACTCACAGTGAGACCCAAGAGGTCTGTGCAGCCCATACCAATATTCAGTACATAAAACAGCACTAGATAAAAGTGAGTTCCTAAGATGCTACAGTATTAATGATGACATAAAGGTTTTATGGGCCATGTGGGCTGTGACCAAAATTTCACTACAGGAAAATCAATAGAAACAGAATTACGACATTGAGGGCACACATCACGTCGCTCCCAGTGAGACAGAGCTGGTGTTTATAGCTGCCAGTGACAGGTTGCTTGAAAGTGTGAGAGGTTTCTGCTTCCTTTAAGAGGAAATTTTACCATCCAGGGGCAAAGGCCCAGCGACAGTGCCTTTAGAATGATCCTGTGGGATTTGTGTCAAATCCTTCATTTCTGCCTGAAGGACGGGTGACATTTCTGAAGCGTCTAGTGGTTCAGTTAAGTTGCAGAGCACTTGCCTACCACCAAAAAAGAAAAAGTTATGGCCAGGTATCAGGAGCTACCACCTGTAATCCTAGATACTTAGGAGGCTGAGACTGAGAGGATCAAAGTCCAAGACCAGCTGAGGCAGAAAATTCTGATACTCTATATCCAAAGTAACCAGCAGAAAACTTGGCTGGATATGAGTCTCGCGTGGTAAGGTGCCAGCCAAGCAAGTAAGAGTCCCTGAGTTCAAACCTCACTACCAGTAATAAATAAATAAATACGCCATTTGTTTCAGATCTATTGAAGCAAACCACACAGTCATCAGGGTGTGAGCAAACTTGTAAGAGCCAATCCTCTGGAACAAGTCCAGGTATAAAATAGTCCCAATTAGCCCTTGCAGCATTAACAGACTGCTCCAAGTCTTTTTTTTTATTTTTTTTATTGTAAAAATACTGTACAGAGGGGTTACAGTTACATGGGAAGGTAATGAGTACATTTCCTATCAAGCATTGTTACCTCCTCCTTTGTTTTTCCCCTACCCTCCCTTTACTCCCACCTCCACAACTACACTCTCCTCCTCCTCCCTTCCCCCCTCCCTGCCTAAATTGTAAAGCTTATTTTTCAACATAGTGTCTTGTACATCTCATTGTTACAATGGGTCAACCTGTATCCCTATTTAAGCATTTTGTTTGTTTCCCTTCCCCTCCCCACGCTAGAGAAATGTACATACAAGATGCAGGGCACCAACATCAAATACAATGAAAACAGCAGTTATACAAAGAAAAAAATCCACAGCCTTTGCTGTTCATGAGTCTGTGGTTGGTCTGATGGCTGCTGTGGGTGTGACATGACAAGACAGACTCACGTCAGCAGGGAGCTCCATGCTTACATCTATGGAAGTAAAAACACAAGACAGCCATGTGTCTCTCCATTTCCTTCGGGCTAGCCCAGCTCACATGGTTGATGGTTCCCAAGTGTAGCACAAAAGAGCAAGACCCAATGTGTGAAGCACTTTTCAGAGCTCAGCTGTGAGCAACTTGCTACTGCTCTTATAGCAAAAGAAGTTTTGTGACTTAGGATCATGGTAAGAGATTACTGAAAGGTGAGAGAAAGTAAGGAAACCTCTGGCCATTTTTTTGTGAACAGCTGACCATAAAGATCATCAAAGACTACCTACCCAAGCATTACTCTGATGGAAGTTTGAGTCTGTGTGTTGGCCTTCTACAGCTCTGCACACATGGTGTGTCTCATCACCCAGAACTCTGGAGACATATAGTATGTGGGAGCCATTTTTTCCCCTGTGGCCAAGCAGTTCATCAGAATAAAATCTATTAGGGAAATAAAGACATGTGACAACAACTTAGATTACAGCAAACTACATCCTCTGAGATGATTCTCTTCAGACTTTCAACTGGAGAACATTGAGCTGCTGCTAACCAAAGACCAACCATGAGAGCTGTTTTATGTACATTTGCTTAGTGTTTTATAGAAGTTTCATTGAGCTTCCTCAAAAAGTGATAAGAACTAAAAAATAGAATATTGAAAAGTAAACTTTCATTGTTTTCTGCATTCCAACCACTTTTTGAAGTGTGAAAACTGTCTAATTCTTTTTTTATTTAAATTTATTTTAAAGGTGATGTACAGAAGGGTTACAGTTACATGAGTCATGCAATGAGTACATTTCCTTTGAACAGTGTTACCCCTCCCTCATTCTCTCCCAGTTTTTCCTCTCCCAACTTCCCTCCCCACAATGTTGTAAAGTTCACTTCCAACATAGTGTCTCGTGGGTTGCACTGCTGAATTGGTTCACCCTTTGTCCCATCATTTCTATGCTTCCACTTCCCTTCCCCAAATCAGATAAGATTATATAGAAGAAAAAGTGTACAGAAATAAAAACTGCAACAGAAGGGAATTAACTAAAGAAAAATGGAAAGAAGGAAATAAAACTTGGAAATGGTATAATAAAAAACCTCAGATCCATTTCTTTTTTTATGATCCACTATTATCATCATTAACTCTTCCCATACATCAAATCCTAGAAAACTGAGATTCTTTTTGCTCTTTTTCTTACCTCCATTTCTTAGAGTTCATTTTGATAAGCATCATTATATAACCTTATGTACATAGCTATTGAGCCCTTGTGATCCTCTCCAAAGAATACCCTCCTTTATTCTCACTGTATGAATGTTTAGATTGCTGTTTAATTAATAATCATGTCCAGATATTATTATTTGTCTTTTACTGTCCATTGGGTTTACTTATAGATTTAGAGGCCCATTCTAGTTATTTGGGTCTGGTTTGCTTTGCTTAGTATAATTTTTCCCAAGTCTATTTCCTTATGAATGGGGCAATGCCATTCTTTCTGATGGAAGCATAGAATTCCACTGTGGTGATATGCCACATTTTCTTGATGTATTTGCCCACTGAGGAGCATCTGGGTTGATTCCATATCATGGGTATGGTAAACAATTCTGCAATGAACATGGTTGTGCTGGTGACTCTAATGTAGCCTGGTTTATAGTCAATTGGATAGATGCCCAGAAATGGGATTGCTAGATCATAAAGAAGCTTCATGTTTAGTCTTTTAAGAACCCTCCATACTGGTTTCCAAGGAACTGAACAAGCTTACATTCCCATCAACAGTAGTAGCATTCCCTTTTGGCCACATCCCCACCAGCATCTGTTGTTGTTAGTTTTCTTTATAATGGCCATTCTAATTAGAGTGAGGTGGAATCTCAATGTTGTTTTGATTTAGATTTCTTTTATTGCCAGAGATGTCAAACATCTCTTCACGTGTCTGTGTATGTTCTTATTTCCTTTCCAGAGAAGTCTCTTTTTAATTTTTTAGCCCATTTATTAATGGGGTGGTTGTTTCTTTGAGGATTTGTTTTGGGGGGTGTTAATTTTTTTAGCTCTGAGTATATTTTTGATATGAGGCCCTTGTCTGTTGTATACCTAGTGAAGATCTTCTCCCAATCTGTAGGCTTACTATTTATCTTGCTAGCTATGCCCTTTGCCATGCAAACTGTTTTGCAATTTGATGCAATCCCATTTATCTAGTCTTTCCTAGATTCAGTGTGATTCTGGATCTTTACTTAGGAAATTCCAGCCTGTGTAAAGGAGCCCTGATGTTTCTCTTATCCCTTCCTGTAATGTTTTCAGGGTATCTACTCTTATCTTGAGGTCCTTGATCCATTTAGAGTTGATTCTGGTGCAGGGTGATATATAAGCATCTAACTTCAGTTTTCTGTATATATAGCCATTTCTGCCAGAACCATTTGTTGAAGAGGCTATTTTTCTTCCATCTGATAATTTTGGTTCCTTTATCAAAGATTAGATGACCATAGGCCTGATACCACATTTTCTTGATCCACTTGTCCACTGGGGGCATCAGGGTTGATTCTATATCCTATGCTAAACAATGTTTCAATGAACATGGTTGTGCTGGTAGCTTTAGTGTGGCCTTGTTTATTGGATAAATGCCTAGGAATGGATTTTCTAGATCATCCCTATGATGATGTTTAGTGTTTTGAGGACCCTTCATACTGCTTTCCAGAGTGGTTGAACAAGCTTACATTCGTGCCAACAGCCTAATAGATTTCTCTTTTGACCATGACCCCATTTGTAATAGCTTCAAAAAATACCTAGGAATTAACTTACAGATGTGAAGGATCTATATTATGAAACTTGTTTTTAAATTTGGAAAAGGCAATTGAAGATTATTTAAGGAAAGAGAAATACCTATCATGCATTTGGATTTGAAGAATTAACATTGTGAAAAAGGTAATACTGCCCAAAGTAATTTATAAATTCAATGCAATACCCATCAAAATTACAAGAACATTCTTAAATGATATAAAGAAGGAAATCCAAAATGTTTATGGAAAAACAAAAAAATGCCAAGTGGCAAAAACAATCCTTAGCAGGCAGAACAGTGTTAGAAGAAAACAATACCAAACTTCAAACTCTATTACAAAGCCATAGTAATAAAAACAGCTTGTTGCTTGCACAAGAATAAGCCTGAGGACCTATGAAAGAGAAGACCCACAGATGAACCCACAGATCTATGGTCATCTAATACTTAACATGGGAGCCAAAAAATATAGGCTGGAAGACGATTCTTCAACAAATGGTGCTGAAAAAAATTGGCTCTCCACATGCAGAAAACTGAAACTAGATGCTTATATATCACCTTGCACCATAATCAATTCAAAATGGATTAAAGACTTTAATGTAAGACCAGAAACCATGAAAATATTACAGGAAGGAGTAGGGGAAACATTAGAATTCCTAGTTACAGGTCAAACTTTCTAATTAAGGATCCAGAATCACAACAAATCAAAGAAAGACTAGATAAATGGGAATACATCAAACTTTAAAATTTCTGTATGGCAAAGGGCATAGATAACAAGCTAAATTGAATTGGAGCAGTTTGACCAGCTATACATCAGACAAAGGCCTGCTATCCAAAATATGATTTGAGCACAAGTTATTAAACCCTCAAAACCTAAGCCCTCAAAGAAACAACCCAATCAATAAATTGGCTATTGACATAAAGACAGAGTTCTTAGAAGAGTTAAAAATGGCAAATAAACACATGAAGACCTGTTGAACATCTATGGCCATAAAGGAAATGAAATCAAAACAACATTGAGATTCTACCTCACTATAGTTAGAATGGCCATTATCAAGAAAATGATAACAGAGCAACCAAATTTATCCAAGAAACACTACTTTCCCTAAAATCTCACATAGATTGGGGATTTTAACAAACCACTATCCCTGCTGGATAGATCAAGCCCACAAAAGCACAACAGAGAAATCTCAGATTTAAACAACTGCCTAAATCAACAGACTTAACAGACATCTAATGAATATTTCACACAGCAGCATCAGAATACACCCTCTTCTCAGCAGCACATGGAACATTCTCCAAAATAGACCACATTTTAGGTCACAAGGCAAATTTGTCCAAATTCAGAAGCATTGAAATTATGTCTTGCATTCTCTTAGACAAAAAGGGAATAAAATTAGAATTCAACACCAAAAGCCACCAAAGAAAATCCTGTAACCTTGGAGGCTGAATAGCATACCATTGAACCACCAGTGGGTCATGGAAGAGATTAGAAAGGAAATTCAAATGTTCATGATATTTAACAAAAATGAACACACAAACAACCAGCGCTTCTGGGTCACAACAAAGGCAGTACTCAAAGGCAAGTTTATAGCTTTGAGTTCCTACACCAACAAATTGGAGATATCTGAAACCAACAATTTATAGAGGCACCAGATGCTCCTTGAAAAAGAGCAACAAGCTAAACTCCAATCCAGTAGATGGAAACAAATAATTAAAATTAAATCAGAATTAAATGAATTAGAGTCCAAAAAAACAGAGAGTCAACAAAACAAAGAGTTCTTCAAAAAAATTAACAAAATTAGGACTAAAAAGGTGGCTCACTGGTAGAGTGCTTGCCTTGCATGCAGAGGCCCTGGGTTCAAATCCTCAGCACCACATAAGCAAAAAATGCTCTGTCTCAAGCAGTAGAGTGCTAGCCTTGAGCTGAAGAGCTGAGGGACAGGGCCCAGGCCCAGAGTTCAGGCCCCATGACTGGCAAAAAAAAAGACAAAATTAATAGCCCTTAGCAAATCTAATCAGAAAAAGAAGAGAACACAAACTCAGAGATTCAAATGGAAGCATCACCATAGAAAAAAAAAACAAGATTCAGAGCATTATAAGGGAATACTTCTTAAACTTTTATGCTAATAAGCTTGAGAACCTGGAAGAACTGGACAAATTTCTAGCAAATATTGACATGCCCAAAATAAACCGAGATGATTTAAGTCAACTTAACAGATCCATAAAAAGTATCAAAATAGAAACAGGAATAAGAAAAGCCCAGGCCCAGATGGATTTACAGCAGAATTCTACAAAGCCTGGAAAGCAGAACTTACACCAACACTCCTCCAACACTTCAATGAAATTGAAAGGGAAAGTTCACTACGAAACTGTGGCAAATTAGCAGGATACAAAATTAACCCTCAAAACTCAATGGTTTTTCTGTATACTAGTAACAAGAAGAGTGCGGCTGAAATCAGGAAAGCAACTCCTTTTGGAATAGCCCCACAAAAAAAATAAAATAAATAGGAGTTAACTAAAGAAGTGAAGGAACTCTATGATGAAAAGATTAAAAATCTGAAAAAGGAAATTAGAGCAGAACTAAGGAAGTAGAAAAACCTCCCATGCTCCTGGATTGGGAGGATTAACATCATGAAAATGTCAATACTGTCAAAGGCTATCTACAAATTCAATGTGATACCTATCAATATTCCAACTTCATTCTTCAAGGAAATAGAAGAAGCAACCCAAAAAGTCACATGGAACAATAAAAGACCCAGAACAGCAAAAACAATCCTTAGTAAAAAGAACAGTGCTGAAAGAATATCAATACCAAACTTCAAACTCTACTACAAAGCTATAGTAATCAAAACAGCTTGGTACTGGCATAAGAACAGACCTTAGGACCAGTAGAATAGAACTGAAGACCCAGAAATGAACCCACAGATGTATAGCCACCTAATCTTTGATAAGGGAGCTAAAAAAATAAAATGGAAGAAAGACAGCCTCTTCAGTAAATGGTACAGGCAAAATTGGTTAAATACCTGTAGAAACCTAAAGCTAGATCCTTATATATCACCCTGCAAAGGAATCAAATCCAAATGGATAAAAGACCTTGAAGTCAAAGAAGACATCCTGAAAACATTACAGAAAGGAATGGGAGAAAATCCAGGGCTCCTTGGGACAAATAAAATTTTCTCTTTTTTTTTATTTGTCAGTTTTGGGGCTTGAACTCTGGGCCTGACTGCTGTCCCTCAGCTCTTCAGGTCAAGGCGAGTGTTCTACCATTTAAGCTACAGTGCCAATTCCCAAAAGTTTCTTAATAAAGACCCAGAAGCACAACAAAATCAAAGAAAGGTCAGACAGATGGGATTGCATGAAACTGCAGAGCTTCTGCATGGCAAAGGGCATAGCTAGCAAGATCAATAGAAAGCCACGGATTGGGAGATCTTCGCTAGCCATACAATGGACCAGGGTCTCATATCTAACATATACTTAGAACTCAAAAAATTAAATCCCCCAACAACAAATCCTCAAAGAAATAACTGCTCAATTGATAAGTGGGCTAAAGACTTAAAGAGAGACTTCTCTGAAGAGGAAATAAGAATGGCAATAGACACAAGAAGATATCCTCAACCTCTCTAGCCATAAAAGAAATGCAAATCAAAACAACATTGAGATTCCACCTCACCCCAGTTAGAATGGCTATAATCAAGAATTCTATTAACAACAGATGCTGGGGGATTTAATTCTTTGAGTTCCAGGTATATATTAGATATGAGACCCTTGTCCGTTGTATGGCTAGTGAAGATCTTCTCCCAATCCGTGGGCTTTCTATTGATCTTGCTAGCAATATTCTTTGCCATGCAGAAGCTCTGCAGTCTCATGCAATCCCATTTGTCCAACCATTCTTTGATTTATTGTGTTTCTGGGTCTCTATTAAGAAAATTTTGGCCTGTGCCAAGGAGACCTAGGGTTTCTCCTATTCCATCCTGTAATGTTTTCAGAGTGTCTGCTTTGACTCTGAGGTTTTTGATCCATTTGGAGTTGATTCTGGTGCCGGGTGATATATAAGGATCTAGCTTTAGTTTTCGACAAGTAGTTAACCAGTTTTACCAGCACTATTTACTGAAGAGGCTGTCTTTCTTCCATTCTATTGTTTTAAATCCCTCATCGAAGATTAGCTGGCTATAGGTCTGTAGGTTCATTTCTGGGTTTTCAATTCTATTCCATTGGTCCTGAGGTCTGTTCTTGTGCCAGTACCAAGCTGTTTTGATTACTATG
>NW_012267330.1:1158876-1178887 GCF_000151885.1 Dipodomys ordii
AAAACAAATCATTTAAATAGGGATACAGGTGGACCCATTGCAACAATGAGATGTACAAGTCATTATGTCGAAAATGAACTTTACAACTTTGGTGGGGGGGAGGATTGGGTGGGGGGAAAACAAAGAGGAGGCAACAATGCTTGATAAGAAATGTACTCGTTATCTTGCCCATGTAATTGTAACCCCTCTGTACAGTATTTTCACAATAAAAATAAATAAATAAATAAAACAGATGCTGGAGAATATGTGACCAAAAGGGAAGCATACTGTATTGTTGGTAGGAGTGTAAACTTGTTCAACAACCTTGGAAAGTGGTATGGAGGTTCCTCAAAAGAATCCACATAGAGCTCCCCTATGACCCAGTAATCCTACTTTTGGGCACTTACCCAAATGATCACAAATAAGACCATACTAAAGCTACCAGTACAACTATGTTTATTGCAGCATTATTCACCATAGCTAAGATAGGGAGTCAACCCAGATGCCCCTCAGTAGATATACATTCTATGCTTCCATCAGAAAGAATAACACAGCCCCATTTGTAGGAAAATGGAAAGACTTGGGGAAAAAGGTCATAATAAATGAAGTAAGCCAGAATCAAAGAAACAGGTCCCATGGTTTCCCTTATTTGCAATAGTATACATCTAGGATAATCTTAGCAGATGAGTAGAATAGCTCAATACCTATGTACATAGGACCATATAAGATGATAAGACTCGCACACAAGAGGTTTTTCTTTGTTGTTGTTGTTTTTAATGTACTATGTGATCTCTAGTTTTTTTGTGTATGTTCTTTTCCTGATGGTATATGCCGTTGTTAGTGTATTTTATTTTTGTACCCTGGTATTGTATATATGTTTATCTGAATTAGGGAAGGATAACAACAGACTGTAAGATAAAGGCAAGATGAGGACCAATTCAACAGTGACATTCACATGACAATATGTTGGAAATGATCTGTATAACTTGGTGAAGTCAAATGGGGAGAGGAAAAGTAGGAGAAAAATGAGGGAAGGGGTACCAAGTTCAGCAAGGAATATACTTATTACCTTCCTTATGTAACTGTAACCCATCTGTACATCACCTTGATGATAAAAAGAAAAAGAAAAAATGAAATCTATAACGAATGCTGAGTTCAGATTTTCTTTTTTTTTTATTAGCCTGATGCAATTTTTTTATTGTCAAGGTAATGTACAGGGGGGTTACAGTTACATAAGTATTTTTTTTCAGGTAAGGGGTAGGTTTATTCATCATTCTGGCTGGCACCAGCCCATGTTGGCCCTACATGCAGCTGGGAAAGGCCTGGGAAAGATGAGAAAGAGCTGAGCAACAGTGTATCTGGGCCTGGGCCTTATCTAGGGTAGGGGCTGAAAAAGGTGTGGCCACATCAAATTCAGATGAGACCTCAGCAGATGTGACTTCTTCTAGGTGTGTCAGTTGCCTAAGTAACACAGGTACTGGGGCGAGACTTTATTGTGAGGAGAGTGGAGTCTGCTCGCCATCCAGGAGCTGACCTTGCATTCCAGCCTTTTAATAATCAAGAAATAGGGTGCAGATTCTCTCTGGTTACTTCCTGCTGACTAGGAGCATCAACATTAGGGGTAAAAGGTTAGAATTTGGTCCCCTTCCAAAGAAGGCAGTGAACAGCAGCTGTCCTTTGGTGGGCGTGAGTCCTTAGATGGAGTCTGGAGGAAGCAAGTCTTGGATGAAGTCTGGAGAAAGTCTCATGAGGCATTGAAGGGCTGGTAAAACAATACTAGAGAGCAAATAAATGGCAAGAGGAAGGGCTTGGGGCTGAAAATGTTGGTAGAAATGTCCCTAACTACTTCTAACATTTGTCGACTAGGTAGAGGAGAAGTCAGGTAACAAAGGTAAGAATATAAATTCCTGTCCAGTTAATAGGTAGATAGGTATGGACACTAGATGGGCAGGCTTCTTACTTCTATTGATCTAAGGTGCCTTGCTAACAAGTTGCTCTTTTCACAGGCCCTGGTAACTGAGGCCCAACCATCTGATGTGCTTTGTTAGCAAAGATGTCTAAACATTGTTGTCAAAAATTTTAGGTTTTGAGTTTTGTCTTTTTTGTGTTGTGTATTCTATTACTGACTACATGATTCTAAAATATTGGGCATATCTGTACTAAGATTCTCACATCTAATGAGTTTTGTCATTGCAAAATATTTCTTGGTCAATCCTTGATAAGGACAAGGGAAGCTCTAATTATTCTATTTGATCTCCTTGTTGTTTAATTGGAAATAATAAAAGGTTTTCGTGGCAAAGATGGCAATTCAAAGCCAGCCCGGGCTGAAAAATCCCTAAGACTCCATCTTCCAACTAACCTGCAAAGAGCCAGGCTGGAAGCATGGCTCAAGACTCTTATCTCTAACCAGCAAACATTGCAAGTGGTACTATAACTCAAAGTGGTAGAGTGCTAGCGTTGAGCAGAAGTGCTCAGGGACAGTGCCCAGGCCTTCAGTTCAAGCCTCCTTGAATACCAAATGGGACAAGCCATCCCAGCAACGAGCATCTAGACTCAGCTAGTCTGGGGAACAAGGGAATGTGGAGAAGAGTAAGAAGAGATGATGTCACATCAGCCACTTTGTGCCTGCCCTTTCAAAATTAACCAGAGCCGGGAGGTCAATAGAAGTAAGGTAATTTTTTTTATTGTGAAAATACCGTACAGAGGGGTTACAATTACATGGGCAAGGTAATGAGTACATTTCTTATCAAGCATTGTTGCCTCCTCTTTGTTTCCCCTTCCCATCCCTTCCCATCTCCCCCCATCCCCCATCCCCTATTCCCCTCCCCAGCCAAAGTTGTAAAGTTCATTTTTCGACATAACAACTTGTACATCTCATTGTTGCAATGAGTCCACCTGTATCCCTAGTTAAACGATTTGTTTTTTCCCTTCCCCTCCACAAATTATACCAACATCAAATACAGTGAAAACAGGGGTTATACTGTGGGGGAGGGACATACAAAGCAACAAAAAATCCTCTTATAAATATGTTAGAAACAATCACAAGAAAGAAAATTTGAATACTTATCTTGGGGTTCATTTCACCTAACATCAGCTTATCTGACCTTTTCTGCTTGTCTCAGACATATACTAGTTATCTCCTATACTTGCCCAGCTTTTCTATCTCATGTCACATACCCAGCTCTTAATTGCCACAGGGACTTTGTACTTTCCATTGCCTCTGTCTATGATGTTTTTCCTCCGTGCTTATCCTGAGACTTGAATTGAGGACTTGGGCACTGTCTCTGAGTTTTTTTGCTCAAGGACAGCACTCTACCACTTGGGATACAGCTTTACTTTCAGCTATCAGGTGGTTAAAATGGAGATAAGACTCTCACAGACTTTTCTGCCCAACCTGGCTTCTATCTGTGACCCTCAGACTTAGCCTCTTGAGTAGCTTGAACTACAGGCTGAGCCACTGGCATTCAGCCCTCTATTTTATTCTCTACATTTCAATAAACCAAATACCAGCTTATGAGCCATTATTCCATGTAAACTGATATGACCATGATGGAAGGCAGTTTGTAGAAAAACTAAACACAGAACTACCCTACAGACCAACCATCCTATTCTTGGGCATTTATCTAAAACAGTCCAAGTCAAGATACACTAAAGACACATCCACTATTCACCATAGCTAAGTTGTTCAGATGCCCTTCAGTGGATGAATGGATCCAAAATGTGATATTTTATGTATATGTATAGATATATATGTATGTATGTATATATAATTTTTACTCATCCACCAGGAAGGGAAATGAATGGACCTGAAAAAATTAGCTAAATTAAGCGAGTCAGAGAGACAAAGGACACATTTCTCTTTCACATGTAGAAGTTAGATCTAAATTATAAATATATATAGCAAAAATTACATATACAGACTCATATATATATGTATATATATAATATGCAGGAAAATATTCCAATGATGGGACTCCTTTGAACAACTAATTTATAGGTTTAAAAAATGAATACCAGGAGGATGGAGCATATGTTATTGGGGGAAAGTCAGGGCAGGGGAAAGTCAGGGCAAGGGAAAGAGGGGCAGACAAATGGAGAGTGGAAGGTTGGGCAAATGCAATCAGAATGTTCAATGTACATATGTGAAAATAAACAAGATAAATTGAGGAGGTAGGTGAGAGAAGATTGGAGAGGATGATTAAGGGGTGAAATCCAGATGCATTGTACTCATAAACTGACATATTAAATTGAAACTCATTGTACAATTACTTAAGGATTGAATAACTTCAATACTTTTAGTTTCAAAAACTAAAAAAATCAAACTTCCCCATTCCCCCCATGACTAGTCCGTGCTTCAGGGTGGGAAAAGCCACATTTTTGTAGCCACAGCAGTACTTTGGGTCCCACTCTGCAGACATTCTGCACATGGTCTTCCTGTGTGCACTCAAGGCAAGTGGATACCACCAGTGAGAAGCCCTCAGATACATATTGCATCTATGCTGGAGGTTGCGTTGTTTTCTACAAATGGAGCCACAGAAGGCCGTGATCCCAAGCCAGGAAAAGTCCTGGAGCAGGCAGGAGGGCTCACTCAGCACCACTCCAGGCTACATGCCAGGTCTAGGGACCCAGCTTCTTCATTACACCTGCCTTCAGGTCTCCCCTTCACTTCATACTTTTCTGTCTGCTGTTTCCTGTAAATTTGGGGGGAAAGGTCAGCAACACATAGTGATGCTCTTCTCCTTGCTGTAGTATCCACCTCCCCAAGCTAGGCTACATGAAATGACAAATAAGCACAGTGACTTCCTCACCAGATGGACAGCTGTCAGGAAAGGAAAGCAGGTCACTCATCCCTCATTTTATCCTAAAGGAATAAGTGAGCAGAAGGAGAAAAATACGTTAATTTGGCCAAGAAAAAAATAGGTCTTTCAATGAATCATGATTACAAAAGGAGCTTGAATTAAGCCACTTTATGTAATCATGCATACAGTCATTCATTCATTTATTCAATACAAACTTAGAAAAATCAGACCAAGCAGGGCCGGTGACACCTATAAACCCAGCTACCCAAGAGGTAGAAGTAGAAAGACTAAAGATTAAAGTCAGCACAAGGTTCTATTTGACTTATATTTCTAGCTACTCAGGAGGCTAAGCTCTGAGCATTACAGTTTGAAGCCAGCCTGGGCAGAAAAATCCATGAGACTCCTATCACCTATTAACCACCAAAAAAATCTAGAAGTGGAAGTGGAAGTGGCTCAAGCACTAGATTGTTAGAAAACAAGTTATTCAGGAGGCTGAGATCTGAGGATCGAGGCTCAAAGTCAGCCCAGGCGGGAAAGTCTGTGAGACTCTTATCTCCAATAAACCATTCAGAAAACTGGAAGTGGCACTGTGGCTCAAGTGTTCAGGCCCAGAGTTCAAGCTCCATGACCGACCAAAAAAAAAAAAAAAGCTCAGGGAGAGCACCTAAACCCAGAGATAAAATGTTAGGACTAATACACACGCATGCGTGCACACACACACACACACACACACACACACACACACACACACATACATATTCTATTTGAAAAGCAAACAAAACTCAACAGGACTGTGTATGTGGCTCAATTGAAAGAATGTTTGTATAGCAAATATGAGGTCCTGAGTTCAAACCCTGAAGAGCTCACTACAACTTGAGCACAGCCAGTAAGGTATGTCTATGAGCACAAAGGCACTGTACAGGGGTGTATGATTAAAGCCCAGATTCAAAGTACACATTTAAAAAATAATGTCACTAATTCTGTCACTAATATACCAGTGAAGTAGGATTACCCTTGGCTATCATTATATATTTGGTATTATGTCAAAAATTGTAATCCATTATATTTGGAACACAATAGCCCTTTGAGTTTTAATCCATTCTCATTTTATAGGTGAGAGCAGGAAAGGAGCAAAGACACTAAGGAACATGTTTCAAGTTAGAGAATGAGCTGATGAAGTCCATGTTTCCTTTAACACCTTACTGCCTGTGCTCAAGGTGGGGCCTCCCTAGGATGCTTGTCCCACCCTCCCAGGGGAGGGAAGGCAAGGAGTGGTCATCTGAGGTCATCTGAGGTCATGTGAGGTCATGTGAAAGGCCTGCTCCACAAGTCCAGTTGTTGTCTCAGATGTTGTTCTTTCAAGGGGCAAAGATGAGTTCTGAACCTTGCTTGATAGATTTAAATTGAATCCAGCTTTTGTTGCAGGCTCTTCCAAATCCAACAGGAAACTGAGTGAAGGATTGACTCCCACTCTGTTTTCCCAGGTGCATACAGATAACAGGCAACATACTAGAGGTAAATGCAGACTACCTGACTCCAGCCAGGCAATCTATCTAAGCCTGGCTGTAAACATTCTATCATGGGTCCAACTGAAAAGTATCCACACCTCCCTTGACCTAGTGGCTTTTTCATTAACCTCTGCCTCCTTGTTCAGACCTCATAAAACCCAGCTCCTGTCCCAGCTCTGAAACACAGTCTCCAAGCCCGCAGGAAGGCTGTGTCCCTCACTGCTCTATCTCAATTAACAGTGCTCACCTGTGAAAGATCGTGACTGGCCTGTTTCCTTCCTTTCTCCTCCATTTTCCTAACATGATGCTGAAACTTGGGAGAGAAGTGCCAGGAGTTATGGGTCCCCTCCACCCACCTCCTGGCCACCTCTCATGGAGGCTTTTACTCTCAGTCTCTTTCTGAGGCCTCTCCCCTCCAGGAGCACAGAACCCCCTGTGCCTCTTCCTCCTCCATCTTCCTCTTTCTTTTTCCTCTCTTCTGTCCCCAGATTCTGATTTCTAAGCAGGAGGCTGTTCACCATTTTACCATTCCACTCTCCACCCAAAAGCCTTCAGGACAAGGTAACCATCCTCTGTCTGTGGTGAAAGGGCATGATACAGACCAGGGGACTCCCGGAAGTCCCCCATGGACCTAGGGATTTGAAATCCCCCACTCTTTGTCTGCAGGGTTCCCAGAGACTCCAGGAGTCTATCATGCTTTGCTGATACCCACTTTAATTAGGACTTTGGGGAGGACACCCTCTCCTAATTATTGGGCACTTATTCATTTGCCTTCCCAAAGCATTGGGGACGCCTGAAGTGGTGGGGCAGGCCACTTTCATTGTCCAACCAAATTTTTCAAAGTGGGCTCTAAATTGTTTGTCCCCAGAGACAACCCATTGGAGATCTTAAGACTCTGGGATGACTTACAGTCAAAGAAAACTGATTTGTTTGTCTATTAAAATCTGGTTTCACTATCTTGTAATCAATGGCCAACATTGGCCTGAGGTTCAGAACCTTCAATTTTACTCTTACTCATTTAAACAATACTCCAACAAAATGGTGAGGAGTCCAAGTCCTCTACCCCCACTCTGTTCATCCTGTCCTGCCCACCAAGTCCTTCTCTAATCTCTACTCAAGACCACCACACCTGCTATCCTGTATTGCTCACCAAGCCTTTTTCTGCCATGAATTTCCCAGTTATCTCCTTTAGAAAAGTAACTCCTTATCTTGTAGCAGCAGCTCAATGTCTCTCACCCCCTTTTTTCTCTCTCTCCCTCCTGCTTTCTCTATCTCTCTTTCATTGATGACCTCTAGGACCAAAGATCCTTTACTCCTTCCTTGCTCTTCTGACTACACTCTTGCTATTTGCAGTTGGTCCAGATTCTCTAAGCTAAAACTGTCTGTCTGCTCTAAGCAAATACCTTCGGTTGACCTCTGTCCCTGTGCCTGCCTGCCTGCCTGCCTGCCTGTGTAGCTGACACAAGGTGGGGGTGGGCATAGGCCTCCAAAGGTAAAAACAACAAACTATACTACATCTATCCTAAAACTCTCATCTCATCTATTGAGTTTTGTCATTGTAGAATTCTGGCAAGTATTTGTTGGTTAATTCTGGATAGCAAGCAGGTAAGTGCTACTTGTTCCTATTGATCTCTTTGTTAATTGGAAATAATAAGGGTTTTGTGGCCAAAAAAAATTGCAGTTCAAAGCCAGCCCAGGCAGAAAAATCACTCCAAGATTCCATGTCCCAACTAACCAGCAAAGAGCCAGACTGGAAGCCAGCTCAAAAATTAACCAGCCAAATGCTGGAAGTAGCACTGTGACTCAAAGTGATAGGGCATTAGCCTTGAGCAGAAGTGCTCAGGGAAAGTGCCCAGGCCTTGAGTTCAAAACCCATAAATGACAACTGGGAAAAGTTATCCCAGCAGCAAGCACCCAGACCCCCAGGACAAGGTGGAGAAGAGGAAGAGGAGGTGATGTCACATCAGCCACTTTGTGCCTGCCCTTTCAAAGTTAACCAGAGCTGGGAGATCAAGAGAAATAGTTCATAAGCATGCCTATCTAATATCCATATCTGTCTACTGTCTAACTGGACAGGAACTTATTATATTCTTGACTTTGTTACCTGTTATTTGTATTTATAGTAAGTAGCCTCTGACTAGTTATTCCCAACTAGTCCACTATGCTCTCCCCTACCCAAAACCCCTAGGCACCCCGCTTCCTGCCCCAAGTCCAGTTATTCCTCCTTCCCTGTAATAGGCTTCAACTGAGTTTATGCTCCAAATGGTACTTTTCTGGCCCATGGCCAGCGTGTGTTCTCCTATGTCATTCATGTTAACTGACCTTGTCACCTTGTCAGCTTTTTGCCTGACCTTTCCAAAAGTTTCTTTTAACAGGATAACTTAAAACTGGGAGCACATCAAGGCCATACTATTACTGCAGGCAACAAGAGGCTTCCCTTACATCATGCCCTGCCCAGTGCAGACCTGGACCCTGAAGACGCCAGCCCCAGTGACTTCTCAATGTCTCCATGTCAGCAGGAAATAGCCAGAAAAAACTACAGCATCCCCCAACGTTTTTTACTCTTTCAGGGTTTCACATGATGGGAATCTGCTTTGTTCTTATAACAACATGTTGCTCCCTTCTAAGCCCAGTTCTTTTTATGTATCCAAAGACCTGTATGAAGGACTTGCCTCTAGGCCCATTTTTTCTATGTATCCAAAGATGGAATATGAAGAATTGACTTCTCACCCTGTTTCCCCAGGTGCATACAGATAACAGGCAACCCACCAAAGATAAGTACAGACTGCCTGACTCCAGCCAGGCAATCTATCTAAGCCTGGCTGTAAACATTCCATCGTGGGCTCAACTGAAAAGCACCCACACCTCCCTTGACCTAGAGGCTTTTTCATTAACCTCTGCCTCCTTGCTCAGACCTCATAAAACCCAGCTCCTGTCCCAGCTCTGACACACAGTCTCCAAGCCCGCGGGAAGGCTGTGTCCCTCACTGCTTTATCTCAATTAACAGTCCTCACCTGTGGAATATTGTGTCTGGCCTGTTTCATTCCTTTCTCCTCCATTTCCCTATCACTGAGGTGCCCCAAAAAGGGGCCAAGTAAAGCCCTGATTTATGACACAGTCACCCAGGCCAGTATCTTCTCCTGGCTTATGCATGTAGGGGAGAGTGCCTCCTGGGAGAGCTCACATGCAATTCCATACTGGATGTGAACTTGTCTGTCTTGGCACACACCAGCTTTTCCTTAACTGGAAATTCCTGATGAAATATTATTAAACTCGACCTTACTCAAAATTCTACATATTGTGACACATGAGAAGGATCCAGATAGCTACTGGACCCTCTGGGAAGTCAGAAGGGGTGGTGGTGAGGGTGGAGCCACTCAGGTCTCATAGAATAACCACTAGGGCAACTCACTTTTGCTGGCCATACAAAGGCTATACCCTCAGTGGCATGGCTCCCCATGCTGTGGCTGGACCACAGTGCCCATGTGGCAGGACATTCTCTTCCTCACATCCTCACCCTGGTTTCAGAAGCCTGGGCCTTGAGGGCCACAGATTTTCACCTCACAGATGTCCTCTCTCTCTTCATGTGGGCACCATGTGTGGAACTGCAGAGGCACCATGATCACCTGGGGCCTTAGAGCTGCTTGGTCTGAGGGTCTCACCTACTGACACACTGAGTACTTCTTACACTGCAGTATGGTAATGGATTTCTGAGAGACATCTCATGATGGCTAAGCATGCTAGTAGGCAGGGACTGGCTGAGCACTTAAAAGCTGGTCTCGGGAGGAAGAGGAGATTGCCTGGCAGAATGAGCCCCATGGAGCTGTGTTTGTTCAGATGCCAGGCTCCATCTCTAGAGAAGGGCTATTTCCTCTGCCAGAACCTAAGGCTTTTTTCTACACTTTCTTACCTCTTACAGGTAATGAGAATAAAATGTGGTAATGTATTCAGAAGCAATTTAGATCTCTGCATTGCCTTTCTGACTAAAATGCAAAAGTATCATTGTGTCCCTCCGGCATGTTGCTTCCTTCTTATTTAGAAGCATAAATATTCAGATTCCTAGACAATCCCTTTTGGATTAGAATTTACATTTATACATAATGATTTTGAAAACCCTGCTCTTGACTCACTACATCACCAAATCGATGCTCTTCTTGCCATCTTGCCTACCATTCTCGGGGACTTTTTCCTACATCTATCTTCCAAACCCACCCTGTTCAGAACCTGCCTGGAGGATCCCACCTTGTCTAATTCTGATTCTCCTTCAACCAGGCCTCCTACCTACCCACCATTCAGCCCCTGCTGTGTCTCCTTGCTCCCCCATCACTCCATCTCTTGGGCTCCACCAGACTTCTTAGGAACCAGTGCACTGATGTTCAGAGACAAAGGCAAGCACTTTCAGGTTCAAGGACAAACCTCCACACAGGAGAGGGAACTGTGGTGGACAAGGATGTGGGCCTTCATTCAGCACAGGGAACTGTGCTGTTGTTTATAGCTATTTGGTTTCCTAATCACACCTTGTCCATACAGTGTTGTCTAAATGTTTTTGGCTGCATAGAAAATTCAAGCTAAGACTAATAATAATAAGACCACAAAAATCTATCAAGGAATCTAGAACACAAATGCCAACAATTAAAAAGCAAAAACAAGCAAAAGATCCATAGGAAATTCTCAGATTAACAGCAGCCTATGCAAAGATGCTAATGCTTAGAGGAATGTACATTTCTACATTACTCTTTTGGGGTTGAACAATTAAAAAGACCAATAGCATCCACCATCGGCTAGGATGTAGGGAAGCAGGCTTCCCTGAGGTAGTGACCGAAGAAGCTGAGGGCACATGCCTAAAACTTGAAAGTTGCCAAACAGTTTGTTGAATGCTTGGAATTTTTACACAAACATTTCACTTTGGGGACATTATTCTTAAAAATGAAAATAAAGGGGCTGGGAAGGTGGCTCAGTGGTAGAGTGCTTGCCTTGCATGCCTGAGGCCCTGGGTTCAATTCCTCAGCACCACATAAGCAAAAAGAAAAAAGCCGGAAGTGTCTCTGGGGCTCAAGTGGTAGAGCGCTAGCCTTGAGCTGAAGAGCTGAGGGACAGAGCCCAGGCCCAGAGTTCAGGCCCCATAACCGGACCCCCCCAAAAAAATTTTCTTGATTTTACATAAAAAACATTTTCTTTGAAGTTCAGACTTTCAAACTTCTTAAATATGCAGATGTGTCTTTCACTAAATTTTGGCAAGTTTCAGACAAATGGTATCTTTGAATACTCTATACCCTCAGTCACCCGCCCCCCCTCTCTTCCTCCTTCCTTTTCCTTGTGGAATTTTGTCATGATATAAAAGAAGATGATGATAGCAGTGATAATGATTACTATTCCCAGAGGCTGGCTACTTACTAGGTTTCTGCATGTTATTCAATTCCACTGATATCTGTTCAAGCTCATTGATTCTGTACTATCCTTTTTTCTTTCATTTATTAAGCTCAGTCTCCAAGTTTCATTTATTTTGCACTTCTATTATTTCATTTTTAGTTCTACAATTTCCATGTGTGTGTGTGTGTGTGTGTGTGTGTGTGTGTGTGTACACATGAACATGTGTGTCAATCCAGGGTCTTGAACTCAGGGCCTGGGCTGATGTTTCTGAGGTTTTGTACCCAATGCTGGCACTCTGAGTCACAGTTCTACTTCGGATTTTTGATGTTTAGTTGTTGGTGAAAGACTCACAAACATTCCTGCCCTGGCTGGCTTTAAACCACAACCCTCAGATATCAGCTTCTTGAGTGGCTAGGATTATAGCCATGAGCCATGGGGGCCCATTTTACAATTACTTTTTTAAAAAAAATGTTTTGGTAGTACAGTAGTATGAACTCAGGGCCTCCATTTGGTTGGGCTTCCTTGGTGAGCTGATGTTCTAACATTTGAGCCACACCTTCAGTCTAACTTTTTTGCTGGTTAATTAGAGATGGTGTCTTAAAGAGTTTTCTGCCCCAATTGGCCTTAAATTTTGATTCTCTGGCTCTAAGTCTCCTGAGTAAATCAGGTTACAGGTGTAGGCCACTTGTACCTGGCTTTTTTTTGTTCAAAATTCCTTTACTACAGCTGTTTAAAAATCTTGTCTTCCAACATTTGATGGGCTCAGGGTGGGCTTTTTTTCCCTAGAGTGGAGACTTTGGTGATTGATATTAGGGTGGGTTATCATTGTACCCTGGACATTTTAACTATTATGTAGGAGACTTAGTCTGATTTAAGTCATTCATTTAGTTGACTATTATGTAGAGATTGAGTCTGATTTAAATAATTTATTTAGTATACTATCACCCTATTTAGGCTTGGCATACAGATAGATCCTCAATTGCTTATGGTTTTTTCCATGGCAATTTAGTTGTCAAAAACTCTGGTATATTATTGTTGTCTTCTTGGTTCAAGTGGAGCCTCTGAGTTCTTTCTAGACAGTAAGAACGAGTGGGGCAAAAGGTTTTCTAGGCATGCCTTTCTGATGGTTTCTGGTCAGGGAGTGGGTCCTGCTGCCTAGTGTCTATAATGGTTTTCCCCTCAGCTTGGCAGGTGGTAGTTTCTAGGATGCTGCATATAGCTTCCCTGGTACATCTGAGAATATGAGTTACATTAAGTAAGGCTAGGTCCCTCAGTGAGAAAGAAAGCTACAGTTTGTACATAAGACAGAGCCACGCCACAGCATGGCACAGTGCTAGCCACAGCACTAGCAGAGGAATGTGCTGCCCTGTGTCTGATACACTATTCAGACAGATCTAGAGCAGAAGGTGGTTATGTGGCAGAGTATTTTCCCAGTATGTACAAATCCTTGGATTTGATCCTAACACAAATGCAGAAAGAGACAGAGACAGAGAGAGAGAAGACAATAGATGTAGATACAAAATCCAAAGGAGTTTTGAATTTTGACTAATCAGGATGAATGTTCATGGCTGGGCTCTTTGTTATTTTAAGACATAAAGCCATGTGTGATGAATGTTCATGGCTGGGCTCTTTGCTATTTTAAGACATAAAGCCATGTGTCATACCTGCTGCTTCATACCTGCTGCTACTCTAACCTCATCACCTAAGTGTGTATGACAGAGTTGCAGGTATCATCCAGATGCTGCCAGATGTGCTCAAGATCCTGCCAGAGTCATCATTTCCTATGATGTTGATACAACACAAGTATTAGAAAGCAGGAACAGAGAAGGGATTATCTGACAATACATAGACCACGTCTACAATGGAGTGTGGTTCAACAGTCTGCTGAGGGTGGGGCTCTTCTTTCTTCAGATAACATCCTCAAAGCCCACTGTTTACCATGCAAAGTGAGATCAGAAGCCTGCCTGAGATTGCAACTCAAAATCAGCTTCTCTGAGCCTGAGATAAAAAGAGAAACCTCTTTGAACGAGCTTCTCCATGGGGGGGTAAGCTGTCCAGTTGGTATTGTTAAAACATAATGAGTACATTCCAGCAACTCTCTGGCAATTATTTCCTAGTGATGTATGACAAGTTGCTGTTTGTACAGGCTTATAAAATGTTACCAACTTTCATTAATTTGCCCTTCATTAGCTATATCATGTTGCTAATGATCGCATCTAGATGGAGCGTTAAGCCCTAGGAGATGCTGGCTCACTGAAAAAGCCGCTCAAATTGCAGCTCAGCCCATACTCCCGTGACACCTCCCTGTGCTTCCTCTCCTTGTTCCCTCCTCCTGCATCTTCCTTCTGCTTCCAAGAACAGCAATCTCATAATGACAAGTGAATAAGCTCTACTTATAAAATTCATATTTATTGGAAGGGTAAAGATGTGAAGTTAGTGTTAATTTTGTCTGATTGCCCTGGAGTGCAGAGTTCTCCATTTGTCTGTCTTCTGGGCTGGCTTATGCATTTCTGTTCTCGGAATGTCTCCTCCACTGGCCCTACCCTTCAAAACCATTAAAACAATGGTAGTGAGGGTCTTTGAGCCTGAGGAAGGAAGGTTGGGACCTGCATGGGAGCAGGGTGGTGATGGGACAGAACACTGGGTTTGGGGGTCTGCTGTGGCTGTGTGGCTTTGCACAGGTCACTTGACTTTTCTGAAGCTCCATTTACTCATCTGGGCAATGGAGTCAACTCTTCTTGTAGATCCTCAGAAGATGCATGAGAGGTAAAGGAGAAAGAGTAGAGGCTTGGAGGAGTGAGTTGCCTCTTAATCTGGAATCAGGGAAAATCCTGTTTTGAAAGTCAGAAGCAAAGGAATAGCATGGATAGTAAATTCTCCATGAACCTCCAAGGCTGAAACATACATAAAGCTTTAAAAAAGGAAAAAGGAACCCCAAACAGGAAGCCAGGTTGGCTCTATCAGCAGCATGTTACTCATAAATGTGTGATCACAACACCCAACAGGGTAGAGGACTCTGGATATACCACAAAGGAGAGAAGAGACAGGGCAGGAGTGAGCCAACAGCTCACCAGAGGCCAAGCCAAGAGGCCAGTCCTGAGCCCCACTGGGTTCTCATCTGCTTCATATACTTAGATCCAAGCCCAGCTCAGCTTGCTCTTCATCAGACTGATGGGGCAGGTGTGTGATAAGGAAGTGCTGTGGTGAGTGGAATAGCAGTTGTAAGTATGATGTGGTGTGAGTTCAAATGAATGTGATCCATATCTTGGTTTACAGACAATTTCAGGTTTTGTGGTACAATCTCTGCCTCTTCCTTCCTCTTATGACAGCATATGAAGCTGATGTTTTCATTATTGGCCCTCATGCTTGTGAGGCCAAAGGAAACATACAATATTTTCAGGTAGTTATAAAAACCACAGAAATAACATACTGGACGTTTTCTGCATTCAAGCTTCCTTCACTTTGTTTTACTTTTTAAGGGTCATTCACATAGATCTAGACATAATCCATTTGTTCATTGTCTTACTAATGAGCATTGTGTTCACTTTCAATAGCTGTAACAAAACACCTGAGATAGGGACATGTTAAATTGAAACTGCGATGTTCAGCTGTTTGAAGATAATAATAAATGAGTAAAAAAGTGAATAAATAAAATAAAGTAAAATAAAAGACAAAATGAATAGTAAAATGAAATAATAATAAACCTAAAAAGGGAAAAGATTTGCTGGGCTCCAATGGTTCACACTTGTAATTCTAGCTACTGGAAAGGCTAAGACCTGGGGAATCAAAGTTTGAAGCCATTGAGGGCTGAAAAGTATGAGACTCTAACTCCAATTAACCAGCCAAAAACAAAATCAAAGTGGAGTTGTGGTTCAAATGACAGAGAGCCAGCCTTGAGTGAAAAGGCTAATGGAGAGTGCCCTGACCCTGAGTTGAAGCCCAAGCACTGGTACATGAAAGGATCAATGAAGGATCCATCACATCCATGCCAGGGGACCACGCGGAGGCAGGCAGGCAGGCACAGGAGAAAGATTATTACAAGGTTTATTAGAGGTGCCATATTTCCCTCAGAGAGAGAGCACACAGCAGTCTCCACTATTAAGGTAGCAGCAGGGTCTGGGAGGTAGGAAGTGAAGTAGACGGAAGCTCAGGTGGATCTGGACAGAGAGAGGGAGGGGCCAGCTGTGTGGCTGGAATTCCGGGGCAGGGAGGGACTCAGGTCTGGGTGGAGCTGAGGACCAAACGTGGGCATAATACTAACAGTACACATACACAGAGAGACAGAGAGAGAGAGAGACACAGAGAGAGAGAATGAGAACTTGTTTTGGAGGTTTCTCTCCGTGGTCATGTGGCCCTGATATGTCTGTGGAGAAGCAGCACAGCATGGCAGAGAGCTGGTCATCCTGTGGTAGCTAGGAACAGAGAAGAAAGGACCAATGCCATTTTCCCACAATGTCCTTCACTCCAGTGACCAGAAACCTCCCCTGTGCCTCACTTTCTTTACCTAATAATGTCACTAGGCTAAGGATCAAACCTTAGTGATGTCCTTTGGGTGACAATGAAATCAGGATCCTGGGTCTAATTGACAGATCTTGTCCTTACTGCCATCATGGTGGGGGCTTTCCACCCAGCTCTGAAAGGTCTACAGGGGAGGGAAGCCATTCTTTGCATTGCAGCTGTCATGCTGTTTAGCTCCAGGAAAGCTACACAGAATGCTCCCCTACCATCCGCTTTGCTTGCCTCTCATTATCCCTTCCCATGGTTTGCTTTGCTTTCCGCTGAGTACTTCTCTAAATGGTCTGCTTTTGTTGGGCTTGGGTCTCCACCCCAAACATGTGGTTTTTGTCTTTAAAAGCATTGCATGCTACACTCTGGGCTGCAGGCCTTTGGGACAGGAGTCCACCTGCCATCATTGGCTTTCTAATAAAGACTCCCAATTCGAACTCTCACAAAGTGGCCTCTCTGTTTCTCACATTTAATTCCCACATAACATGTAAGATCCAAACTATGGAAAGTACTTAGGTTCCATTTTGGTTTTAGCCTTTATCAAAGTATGTCTACAGAAAGCCTCTTGACACACTTCTTTTTGTGTATCTGCAGGAGCTCCTGAGCACTAGCCATTTAATCGGCAAGGAGAAAAGAACAGGGTCAGGAGTGTGCAGCCTCAGTTTATGCCTGCTTGTATCATGCTCCCTGGTGTACTTAGGCCAGTCTGTGTCTCCCCAGCACAGCCCAGGCCCACCTCCTTACCAACTGTGTAAATTGTCAACTTGCTTTCCCCCAGTTATTAGAGATGAAAAGAATATATATATATATATATATATATATATATATATATATATATCATATGTATCCTATGTAGGGAAAGATTTTATAAAAAATATATAAAACAAAGATAAAGGGAACCATTGAGAAAGTTAACACATTAGAATCATGAAATAAGCATGCTTCCAAAAACACAGATCAAACATAATAAAAGGAAAACCCCACTGGCTTTCACCAAGTATTTTTACAATAATTCTGATAATACCTAGAGATTAGCACACACACACACACACACACACACACACACGCACGCACACACGCACACACGCACACACATACCCATTACATACAAACATGTGTACATGCATGTACACATATACACACGCAACATGCTGTTTCCACCTTGGGCTGAGGCCCCAGAACTCCCCTGAGTCACTGGAAAAATACAAGGCCTTATGGGAACTTGGAGGCTGAGAAACCCAAGGTTAGAACACTGGAAGAATGTCATGGGTACAGTCTCTCTGGTCCTTCATGTAAAGCTGCTTGTAGGTGTGTGTCCTGTGACAAAATACCTGAGAAAAACAACTTAAAGTAAGATTCCTTTTAAGATTCCTTACCGTTTCAACGGTATCTGGCCATTGTTAGCAAGTTCTCTCACCGCAGGCCTGAGGCAAGGCAGAATATCACAGCGGAGAGATGTTCAGGAAGAGGCCACTCACCACACAGCAGCCAGGATGCAAGGAGAAATGGGAAGAAAGGCCAGAGGACGAAGTATCCTTGAGACACACATCCTTATTTCCTTCACCCAAGCCACTTCCTGACATCCCCTCTGCCTCCCTCCCAACAGTGCTCTCAGGTGACTTAATCTATCAATGGATCAAAAGACTCAGGAAATCAGAGCCTTTCCCAAATCCTCCTCCTCAAAGACTTCCAGACTTAAGCCTTGTAGGGGAGGGGGTGGGGGGCCGGGAGGACACTTGACCTCCAAGCAATCACAGTTGTTTACATTGAAAACTGGATTCCTGTGTGTGCTCATCAGTCATTAGCCCACCAAGATCTGCCAGAAGCCAATCCCCTTACACCTGCCATGCAGTAACCAGGAAGAGAATGGGAGCTAGCTTTAACAGCATGGAGAGAAGACTCTACCTGCACCACGGAAACACCACAGAAACACAGCGGCGTACCCCAGACCTGATGAAGAGGACAAGATGCAACATGCCAACTATGCAAACTCATATAAAAGAAAAAGAATAAAAGAAAAATAAACAAATATAAATACATTTAACATGTCATTTAAAAGACACATTAAAATTGCTCTAAAAAATAAACTAAGCAGAGAAACATAAGGAAATGTGTAGCTATCCCTTCATTTGACAGAGCAGCTTAATAAGTACTGAAGGCTAGAATATCATCAAGGAGGGAATCAAATTACAGGAGGACACTGCACACAACCTGTGACCAAATCACCACAGGCCCAGGATACAGAACAGCCATGGTCACCTGAAAAGGAACCTCAAGCACAACACCAGGGTCAAAGCAAATTAAGCAATTAGGAAGAAGAGACAAGAGACACATAGAAGATAGCATCCAAAGGTAAGAGGGCCTATGAAATGCACATCCAGCAAATGGAACGAATGTAGATTCTAATGCACACAGAAAACCTTCTCCCAGAGAGTAAGCCACTGACATTGAACATGTGATGTGTTCAGCCACATGCCAGGGAAAAGCAGGTAAACTAATTAACCTCAAATAGGTCATTTATAAAGGAGAGTGGAGGGGGAAATGGAGTGGAGAAATAACAGCAAATTTCTTTGCCACTAGTTAATGGCAAAGGGACAGTGCCAATATTTTGAGGCCAATAAAAACTTGTGTATTAAATAAAGATAGGGGCTGGGAAGGTGGCTCAGTGGAGGGTGCTTGCTTTGCATGCATGAAACCCTGGGTTTGATTCCTCAGCATCATATAAGCAGAAAAAGCCGGAAGTGGCACAGTGGTTCAAGTGGTAGAGCGCTAGCCTTGAGCTGAAGAACTGAGGGACAGTGCCCAGGCCTAGAGTTCCGGCCCCACGACCGGCAAACAAACAAACAAACAAAATTTAAATTAAATTTAAAAAAATTTAAATAAAATAAATAAATAAAGATAGGATTCAGGTGATCATCTCAAAGAGAGTGGATTTATCTCTCTCCATTCAACAGTCCCCACCTCCTTTTGGTCTACCTACTTCCTGGCTAAACATATTTCTGCTTCCTGGTATTCATATACCATTGTACTCCTATACTATTGGAGTCTTTCCCTGAGCAGACCATACTTCAGGCATGTGTTTATGTACATATAATAGACAGATGATGCTATATATGGGTGAATATGTTCATTATATTCAATGTGCATGTGCGAAAATAGAGCCATGTAATTTGAGAGTATGGGTGTGGTTGGGAAAGATGGGGGAGAATGATTGGAGGGGTGACAATGACCAAGATGCATCACATTCATACACTGAGTTATGAATTGCAATTTCTTTGCAAATGGGGTTTTCTTAAAAAAATAAGAAAAAAATCAACATTGCATCCAAGTTTTATCAGAATTATATTTATAGATCAGAATGACCTATAAATGCATCAGAGTTTTTATCACAATTACGTTTATAGGTCAGAATGAGAACATTATGGACAGGGAAATATACATGAATAATATGCCTAATATGAAGCAAGCTCATGGGAAGAAGAAGAAAGTATTGCCATTATTTTTAACAGTAGATACTCAATTGAAACTGGAAAAAATATCAAGGCATGTGAATTCATTACTCACGACTTTTTTACATTCTTCATAATCTCACTTACCTTTACTTTTTCTATTTTTAGAGGGGGTTTGAGGCAGTACTGGGTTTTGAACGCAGTGCCTTGACTTTCAGTTTCTTTTATTACAGCTGGCACTCTACCACCTGAGCCATACTTTTTTTTGGGGGGGGGGTCCGGTCATGGGGCCTGAACTCTGAGCCTGGGCGCTGTCCCTCAGCTCTTCAGCTCAAGGCTAGCGCTCTACCACTTGAGCCACAGTGCCACTTCCGGCTTTTTTCTTTTTGCTTATGTGGTG
>NW_012267330.1:1187747-1188830 GCF_000151885.1 Dipodomys ordii
GCTTTTTTTCTTTTTGCTTATGTGGTGCTGGGGAATCGAACCCAGGGCCTCAGGCATGCAAGGCAAGCACTCTACCACTGAGCCACCTTCCCAGCCCCTGGCACTGTAATCTTTGCAGCCAAGCAGTGATTCTCTCTAAAAAGGACATCTGAGAGGTGCTCCCTCCTACAAGAAGTTATAACACTGGCTCATGAGCCCTAATTCAGCTCCAAAGCCAAAGCTCATTCCATCATTTCAGCAACTGAGTCCCTACTACAGTGGGATGAGGTCAGGGGTGAGGAAATAAACTGCATTTCACAGATTTTCAGGATCTCAGAATCTCAGGAAAGCATCCATAAACACGTTTTCAGGTATTTCCTACCATTCTTGGTTGTCTCACCAAATGCTTCAGCCACAACCATGGATGTGTGAGGTGGAGCTTAACCAAAGCAACTTCTCCAGCCTGGCTTTTACCAGAGCTGGGCCCCAAGGCACACACTTGCCTGCTTACAAAAACATTCATAAAAACCAGAGCTTAATGTCTCTGTTATGACACCCTTGCCTAGGAAACTAGTGGTAATTAAAGGGGGAAGAAGTTATAATCCTAAAAAGCATGATCCTAAATGCCATAACTAGAATGTTGAAATCCCAAGATATGAAAAATCCTTAAAATCCAGAAAGATCAAAGTCTTGAAAATAGAAATCTGAATAAAAATAATCATTAAAAAATTTTAAAGGTATTTATTTACAACTTTCAAGAGCAATGATTTGAAAAGCTGATAAGAACATCCCAGACATTTTATAGTCCAATTAACACTATAAAATATCAATAGCATATATAATTCTGCAAGCATAAACCCTGAGCTCTGATCACAGCATGCACAGGTTTGAGAATACAAAACATGCTCCTAAAGAAATCAGGCCAGCCAGGCACCAGTGGCTCTCACCTATAATCCCAGCTACTCAGGAGGCTGAGATCTGAGGATCATGGTTCAAAGCCAGCCCGGGCAGGAAAGTCCATGAGACTCCTGTCTCCAATAAACCACTCAGAAAACCAAAAGTGATGCCATGGCTCAAGTGGTAGAGTGCTAGTCTTGACCTGAA
>NW_012267330.1:1188880-1194757 GCF_000151885.1 Dipodomys ordii
GCCACTTCCGGCTTTTTTCTTTTTGCTTATGTGGTGCTGAGGAATCGAACCCAGGGCCTCAGGCATTCAAGGCAAGCTCTCTACCACTGAGCCACCTTCCCAACCCCCTGAGCCATACTTCTAACCTGGCATTTTGTTGACTAATTATATCTAAGTGTCTCATTAATGTTTCTTTCTGGATGGATTCAAACTTGTTTTTGTAGATCTCAAGAATACAATAGTTGATGCATGACTGCAAAGGACAAGAATGCAGTGGGGTCGCCTGGGGTCACACAGGTCTGCAACAGTTCAGAGAATATGATGGGAGGACTCTAAGGAAAGGAAAGCTAGTTAGCAAAGAGGGAGGAGACAGAGAAAGTGCAAAGAAATGAGGAGAAAGACCACGGGAAAGAAGAGAGGCAGAGGGGAAAGTTCTAAGTAGAGCCATGACGTCTCACATGGGTCATACCAGCAGCCACAGCCAAAATCTAATAGCAAATATGAGGGACCCAAGGCCTGGGGGAGAGGGAGTCCCCAAACATGGTGGCTATGAAGCCTGTGCCTCTTCTATCTGGGAGAAAGGCTGTATCCTGTATCTGCTCATGGCACCCAGGTCCTGAGAGCAAGTGTACTTCAGATTCCCTTGGCCAGCCAACAGCAATGCCACACCTGACACTGTCTCTGTGATCCCAAAACTGGAGGACAGTCATGCATGACAATGTCCAGTGATTTCTGGTCCCAGGTGACAGGGTATAAAGACAACCACAAGTCATTATTCCACAAAGAGGCAAAAAAAAGCCTCTGAGATCTGGCATTCATGCTACTGTCATCCAGGCACATAGGACCCACATTCCATAGGTAACCACTTCTTAAGAAGTCTCCTTACTCCATCTTTGACATATCCAGGTGAGAAGTCTCTAAGCCTGAGCAATTGGTTGCTAAATGATACAGCCTTCCCTGGTATGTGAGTGGGCCAGCTGGTGCTCCCGTAAGCCTCACTAGAGCCTGTGAAGCCCATTCAACCATGGGGAGGGATGGCTGTCTTCACACTGCTCTTATGCCCACTGCCCACCTATGTCTTGGCAATTGATCATCTTTATAAGGTTCTTGTTCACAGGTTCACTGTAGGCACAGGTTTGAGTGCTCTACATGAACAAACCTATTTTAAACCTCCTGATACTCTATTTCTGGTCAATTGTGCTCTGTGCAAAAGCTTACACATTATTGTCTCTCTCTACACCTTCTTTCCAGGTTTGATGTTTCTCCCATGGAGAAGGGCCAGGTCCTTACAATCATGCATCTGTCTGTGTAGTCAGCAGAATACACACATCAGACACTATGTTGGAAATGAACTTTACAACTTGGAGAGGCAGGGTAGTCGAGGGAGGGGCACTGGTGAAAATGAGGGAGGGGATAGCTCTGTTCCAAAAAGAAAATGTACTCATGACCTTACCTAAGTAACTGTAACTCCTCTGTACATCACCTTTATAATAAAATAAAATAAAAAGAAAACCGAAACTGTGGGGAAAAAAAAGAATATTATGGAGGTGACATCATGTGACACCTGACTCCTGCTCACAAAGAGGATGTGACTCCAGCCTGTTCTGAGATTATGGAGTTGACATCTAACTCCGGTTCACAAAGAGGAAGCGACCCCATGACTGTTCTGAGATGACTTAGATGCGGTGCCATCACCAATCGGCAGTCCATCTGCTCTGACCGCTTTAAGGAAGTCCAAATGAGCCGACCTGGGAAGACAATGGGAGGAGAGCTTGAGGCCACATGAGAGCAATGCTTAGCCACACTCAGCTGCACCTTCACTCAGCTCCAGCTTCAGCTGTCTGACATAAGCCCAAGAAAGACCTTGAGCTAGTGCTGTCAATCTGAGACCTTCCTAAATTGAAAACTACATTAATTAACTGTCAACTCCTCAACAGGTTTTTTGTTACCTTAACAAAATACCTGAGATAAGAAGAAGATTTTGCTTTGGTTCATGGCTTTGCATGCATGCATGTCAAGGCAGCACACTGTGGTGGCAGGAAACACACAATGAAAGAAAGGTCATGAAGACACATTTGAAAATCCTTGAGGACACATCTCCAATAGCCAGAAAACCTCCTCAAGGTTCCATTTCTTAAAGGTTCTAACACTTCCCACCAGTGTCACAGAGCCAGGCTAACAACCAGGGCCTTCGGGGGACACGACCAAATCATGACAGTAACTCACAGACTCCAAGAATCACAATGAAATGATGGTCACTGTGCACCAGGTGATTTAGAGAACAATTTTGCAACAATAGATAATCAAAAAACTCACTGCAAATAACTATTATTACCACCAGTGAAGGAGGACGCTGATATCCCAGGACACTAACTCTGCTAGGGCAAGCCAGGTGGTAAGGGACAGAACCAGGACTTCAACCCCATCCCCAAGTCTCCAAAGGCAAGCTCCTGTCCAGCACCTAAACCGTGCTCCTGTGGCAGAGACCAGAGGATGGGCTTATGTTGAGAGCCCAGTATCTCCTAGCATGGCTGAACTTGTCCTCAGAGATAATGCTCCCAAGACCAGCACAAGATCTTCATACTGTCCCAAAAGATGCATTGCTCACTAAGTATTTTCCTATCCCTGCATTGCAATGACTATCCCTTGAAGATAAAGGACAGTATAAAAACCTGTTGAGTGAGACACACAATCACAGATTCAATATAATCAGCAGCAAGTGAGACAAAGGTAATCCTGGGTGGAAAGATTCTTGCTGTCATCTCCTCACCAGGGAGAGAGGTGGGGACCCAATCCAAAGCTGAGGAGGACTGGAGGCTGAAGCAAACACACTCACCCACACACAAGTAGCCTCCTCCTCTGCTGTCTGGCTGGCTGTGAAGGAAGGCTGCTGTGCCTGGTGCAGCCCAGCACATGGCCCTCTCATGACTAACCTTGGCTCTACATTCCCCTGGAAGAAGTTGCAGACATGGCTTCATTTGTCCTCCTGTGATGTCTCCCTGTCGTCACCATCAACAACCTCTGTGCAAGTCCCTTCTTACTACTAAGAGTTTATTTAATGAGTGCTTTAAAAAAATAGGCATTCATGTGTTCTTAATTATTCCAGGGGTAGAGATGGGAGGATCATGGTTTGAGGCTAGCCTGACACCCTATGTGCAAAACAAACTCAGAGTCAAGAGACAGAACGTAATATTTTGTGTGTATATGTACACACATGTGTATGCACATGTGCAGGTGTATGGGTATGCTGGGTGTGTGAAAAAGGAGCTGGGTAAATTGAGGGGATAACTGGGATTAGAGAAATGGGGAGATAATGGAAGGAGTGAAACTGATGAAGATGCACTGTACTTGCAAACTGACATGTTGAATTGAAACACTTTTTTACATCTACTTAAGGAAGGAAATTAGGAAGGAAGGAAGGAAAGAAGGAAGGAAGGAAGGAAGGAAGGAAGGAAGGAAGGAAGGAAGGAAGGAAGGAAAGAAGAAAGGGTTATGGGTGTGGCTCAGTGTGGCTCAAGTGGTAGAGCACTTGTCTAGCAAGTGTGAGGCCTTGAGTTCAATCCTAAGTATTTTTTTATTTATATCTGTTCCTTTTTTATTATACAAGAGAGAAAACTTATTTACATTTATCTGTGTGTCTTGGGAAAATGGAACTCCAGGGACATCCAGTATTTGTTAACGGGGAGCAGAAGGACCAGACCAGGGAGGAGAGGGCCGAGGAAGGGAGGGCCCAGGCAGAGGTTGGGGAAGGTGGTGGTGGGGGCCTCAGAGTCTGGGAGGAGAGGGTCGGGGCTAGAGCAGCTCACCGGGAGGATGCTGGAAGACAGCAGACCCAGACCCTGTAAGTTGAAAAGCAGCTGGACGTTCTGTGACCTCTGTGAAATCCCCTTCCTACAACTTCCCTAGAAAGCTGCCTCCTCCTGCTGGGGCTGGATGGGGACTGAAGTGACTGTGACTGTGGCCCAGCCCTGGCTCTGACCTCCCATCACTGTGAGGAGCTGCTGTGGAGCCACCACCTTCAGTGCACACCATGGAGCAAGTGACGGTGATGACAAATTCCCCCTCAATAAATTGTTTATGTACTGAATCGCTCTTATCTTCATTAGAAGATGTTGCCTAATACATCACTGCTTCACATTTAATTGGAAGATCATTTTTCATGCTGAAACTATTTTCCAAGCAGGACACGATTCTGTTAAGATTTATGATGATATTCCAAAGAGTCAAAATTGTCACGATGACTAGGTTAGTCCTTACTTAAAATCCACCATTTTCTAAGAGATATTGATATGGTGGAGGAAGTAAGGATGGAATATAATATTTGACTTGTATAAAATGGATAATGAATGGTTTTAATAGATAACTGATCTTAAGATGCAACTGTGTTTTCTGTGGATAAGACTTCCCTGGTAACTAACTAGTTATTTTAGCTTCTATAACTCTGCTTCTGCTGTTTTCTGAACATGCCCTAACCAAGCTGAGCCTTCACCACCCTTTGTTCTATTCCCCAGCTTCCTGCCAGCAAAACCTTGGCTGGAAATTTGAACCTACAGTGTGAATTTCTTATAACAATCATTGGCTAAAATCAACACCTAAACTCCCCCTTTCCTGGACCTAGCCAAAAATGCTTAAAAGCCAATATGGACTGGTGTTCAGTGCCATTTCTTGGGATTCCCAGCCCCAGGTACGGTCCTGGCACTTCAACACTTTTCGCTCAAGGAAATCTTCTACATTTTCACTGCAGACTGAGTGGTCTCACTGCACATCCACACTACAATATAATATTTCCAGAAGCAGTGTGTCCTGTAATTCAATTTTCACATGAAGATAATATTGATATTGCTCAAGGGCTCTAGTAGTTTGTTGAAACCTATGGAAAACATTTTTGGTCAACAAAAATATGTGATACAATTTCAACAGTGTCTATGTCTGCCTTTTGTTTCTGAAACGCTACAACAAAGAAGATAGTTTCTATAAAAGAAAGATAAATACTTCTCTCATTGTATTAAAAAAAACTGCCTTAGACAAAGAAGTTTGTAAGGATGTACCAGAATCAACTCCAAATGGATCGAAGACCTCAGAGTCAAAGCAGACACTCTGAAAACATTACAGGATGGAATAGGAGAAACCCTAGGTCTCCTTGGCACAGGGTGAAATTTTCTTAAAAGAGACCCAGAAACACAACAAATCAAAGAAAGGTTGGACAAATGGGATTGCATGAAGTTGCAGAGCTTCTGCATTGGCAAAGGACATACCTAGCAAGATGAATAGAAAGCCCACGGATTGGGAGAAGACCTTCACTAGCCATAAAACAGACAGTGTCTCATATCTAAAATATACCTGAAACTCAAAAAATTAAATCCCCCAACAAAAAATCCTCAAAGAAAATGCCTGATAAATAAGTGGGCTAAAGACTTAAAGAAAAACTTCTCTGAAGAGGAAAGAAGGATGGCCAATAGACACATGAAGAAATGCTCAACCTCCCTAGTCACAAAAGAAATGCAAATCAAAACAACTTTGAGATATCACCTCACCCCAGTTAGAATGGCTATAATCAAGAACTCTAATCACAACAGATGCTGGAGGGGATGTGGACAGAAGGGAACCTTACTGCATTGTTGGTGGGAGTGTAAACTTGTTCATCCTCTTTGGAAAGTAGTATAGAGGTTCCTCAAAAGACTCCACATAGAGCTCCCCTATGACCCAGCAATCCCACTTTTAGGCATTTACCCAAATGATCACAAGCAAGACTATAGTAAAGCTACCAACATAACTATGTTTATTGCAGCATTATTTACCATACCTAAGATATGGAACCAACCCAGATGCCCCTCAGTAGATGAATGGATCAAGAAAATGTGGTATATATACACAATGGAATTCTATGCCTCCATCAGA
>NW_012267330.1:1194807-1197406 GCF_000151885.1 Dipodomys ordii
CAATGGAATTCTATGCCTCCATCAGAAAGAATGGCATTGCCCCATTTGTTAGGAAATGGAAAGACTTGGAAAAAAAATATATTAAGTGAAGTAAGTCAGGCCCAAAGAAACATAGGTCCCATGGTTTCCCTTATTGGCAATTACTAGTATATGTCTGAGACAAGCAGAAACGGTCAGATAAGTTGATGTTAGGTGAAATGAACCCCAAAATAAAGACTCAAATGTTTTTTCTTTCTTGCAATTGTTTCTAACATATTTATAAGATGATTTACTTGTTTATTTTTATGTCCCTCCCCCACAGTATAAGACCTATTTTCACTGTATTTGATGTTGGTATAATTTGGGTAGGGGCAGGAAAAAAACAGATTGTTTAAATAGAGATACAGGTGGACCCATTGCAACAATGAGATGTACAAGATGATATGTTGAAAAATGAACTTTTTAACTTTGGCTGGGGCAGGGTGGGGGAGATGGGGGTAGATGGAAAAAAAGTTATTCTGAATGACTTCTTAAAATTTAACTTAAATTTGTGAACAAATAAAATAAAATAAAATTAAAAAAAAATTTAACTTAAATTTGTTTTCATCTGATTCATAAAAATGTAAGACATATCATTATTAATGGGGCAAAATACACTTCTAATGCATTGTATAATGTTTCAATTAGATTAATTAAATAACTCTTCTCAAAAAAATATCAGACAATATACTTTGCTTCCATATGGTAAACATTAAATAAAAATTATACTACATTAAAAAAAGAAGTTTGTAGGGGAATACAAGAGAAGATATCAATGCAAAGGCTATGGGTGTGAGGTCCAGTCAGGGCCCATTACTTTCTCTTGAGCCAACAGGAGCAAGACCTTGCCTTACTTTCCAAGTCTCTTTGACGAGACTTTTGTAAGTCTAGCAAGTAATGTATAGGAAAGAGACTGCATATGTCTTTCTTTCTTTTCTCTTTTGTGTTATTGGGGATAGAAGCCAAGGCATGTGCATAACAAGCAAGCACTCTACTACTGAGCTCCATTCTTAGCCCTGAGCATATTTTCAGCAACCATCCATAAGACTGTTGTAATTGTGGTGTTTACAATACACAAGTGCTTGTTGATGTTAATGATCTCAATTCTAAGACCTTCTATGAACATTGGACTTCATTTGTTTGCATTTATCCTAAATTCTGGGGTCTATACTCACTTCCTTTTCCAACATTCTTAATAATAAATCTGCTGAAAATGGTTTACTTGACAAAGCAAGAAAATCCTTCAATGGATCCAGATCTGGTATTTGTCAATAAGTGATTTTTTCGTGGTAAATCACATCTGCAGGACTGGCTGTCCTTTCCCTGCTATCCTATGCAGACTGCACTGCCTCTTACAGCTCACCTCCATTAACTCACCAGGGCCATCCACCAAAGTGGGGAGGAAGGTCAGGTCTGTGGTATGTGGATGCACAAATCAGGGTAAAAGGGATGCAGAAAGCTCGTTAACAAAAGATGAGTGGCAATTGAACCAGAGACCCATTAATGCTTTTATGTCTTTTTAACAACAAGCATTTGAGGTAATGATTACCTATTTCATTATATAGTTATAATGCTATAGAAACTGCCCAAGGCTACACAGTTCAGTAGGCAAACCTATTCCAGCAACAAAAGCAGAGAGCTGTAGATGTGAAAAAGTTGGGGACAAAAGGGCTAACATCCAGGGGGAAAAAAACAAAGGCAAACTCTCAGTCAGGTAGGTTGACTCCCATAGCTCAGTGAGACCTGCTACCCTCAGCCAGTCCCACTGTGAACTCCAGAACAAAGGCAGCCCTGGGATGGATGGGAGCAGCCACACTGGGGAGCCTCAGCCAGAAGCTAAGATTGGATCCTCACATTTCTAGCAGTTGAGGCTACAGAAGAGGGTAAAGCTTATTTGTATCCAACTTATGTCTTCGTCAGAATCTTCAACTGCTCTGGAAACAAAGCAACATGGGATAGACTAGTAAGAGAAAAGCATACAATAATAATTTTTTTGGGGGGGTCAAGCCACTTTATTGACGCTCGGAGGCAGGGAAGGGTTGAAAATGCAATGCAGAGCGCACGCAGGCGTCCTCGACGGGGAGGGCCCTTCCCCGATCCGTAGTCAGACATAAATTTATTTTTTAATGCTTGCATGTCTATAGGGACTTTTACAAACACTAAGACCTGAAGAAAGGGCCAAAGCGAAATGTTTTTCTCTTTTCCAGACAGTGAAATTATAATCTTATAAAGAAATTATGAGCAAGCACAAAGGGGGTTGGATTAGGGTGGTAAATATGGTGGAAGCCACTAGGAGATACACAGGGGAGAGGTATGTAAATCTAATGGAGAAGGAGGTGTTTCTGTTTGTTGCTACAATTGCACCATCAGTTCCCAGACTCTGTGGAGAAGGGTTATCATCTTTTCAAAGTTGTGGCCTTCTACAGATGGGAAAAGTCAGGTCAGATTGCTCTACAATTCTTGTTTGCCAAGAATCTTCAGCTGGAAATAATCGATACAGAAATCAACACTAGGAATATCTTCTCCTAAGCCCCCGGGGCAAGTAGGCACTGTAATCTTTTTTTTTTTTTTGGGGGGGGGG